>NC_081409.1:898678208-898978208 GCF_030272615.1 Cryptomeria japonica | reverse complement strand
TTGTGCAAAAGTGTAAAAGTTGTCAACTTGACAACAAAATGTTGTCAAACAAAGTTGCAAAAATGCAACAAAAGTTGAAAAGGGGGTTAAAAGTTGGTTATGAGAGGTAGTTGTAAGGTCAAAAATGACCAAGAGTCTATAAAAAGGCATTGTATGGTTGTTCCAAATGATAAAAAAAAGAAAGGGAAGAAAGGAGAACATTTTGGATACATTTTGGTGCATTCTACTATTGTTATTTTGATTGGCTTTCCAGTTTTTGTGTTGGTTCCAGGCCTTGTACAACCATGTATGGCCTAGAAACCTTTGTATATGTATAATGGGAAGTTATATATGTTAATTAAATTTATTTTCCTTTTGGTTTGGAGTGATTATGTTTAGAAATGACGAAGATATGGAAGTTTTGGTGAAAGTTGTTAATTGCAGATTTGATACTTCCCGAGAATAGTCACATTGCAGTGTATGGTTTGAACTCATATGAGATTATTAAGACCTATAAATAGAATTATTGGAAATATATATGAATCCTCTTTCTTTTCCCTTTTGTCTGAGGTATTTTTGTTTATATTTGTGGAAGTTATGAAGATTTTGGTGAAAATTGGTTTTAAATGGTCTTAAATGGAGTTGCTGGAAAGGGTTTGTACTCATCCTGTGATTTCACCATTGAAAAATTAATGACTTGCATATTATGAAAGTAGAATCAGATGGATTTCATTTTATTATGGTATTATTTTCATTTTGTTAAGTATTTGTTGTGAAATATGATGCCCTAGCAGGCAACAAGCATACATTTTCCAGATTTATGACAGTCAAAATTGGTTTCAGTGCAGAGATGATAACTTTTTATTGCACCATTGGATCTTTATGAATTTTGGATATGTTGTTTATAATATAGTTATTCAGGGTCTGAATGAAGGGATTGATTTTTTTACATATTTTTAGAAATATATAGACCTCTGTGTATAGGTCTATCCAAAGGGGCAGCAAGTTGGCAAGTTTGATACCTAGATTAAGTTTATGTTTTCTTGATTGGTTGATTGTTGAAGAATGATGAAATATGCCTTTAATGAATTGTTATCATGATTAAAATATGGATGGATCAACATGATCCTAGAGTTTTGATTGATTTTTCATGATGCTCTGCATCAAATTGGTATCAGAGCTAGAAGAGCTTGAGTGTGTGGATAGATCTCCGAAGGAGGCAATCCACACCAGGACCTATCCATGAAGGATTTGTTATTTGGTTTTTGTTGATTTGTTTTTGGTTGCAAGGTTCTCATCCATTTAGCTGTAAGAAGGAAGACAAGGAAGGTTTTTCAAGGGCCAAAGGGATGGTCCATTGGTTGCCAAAAGACTAGGGAGAGAGGCAAAGAGGAGAACTCCTAGGTGAGGCATAGTGGTTGTTGGTGAGATGATGCAGCATGGAGAGGTGGACTTATGGTTGGTATAAGCACTTGGATGGCAGCCACTACAAACTCCATTGGTAGGAGTCATAAAGAGATTGTTTGAGAAGGAAGAAACAACATAAAGAGGCATAAAGAGGTAAAGATGAAGACAAAGGTGAAAGTTTCACTCAAAAAATTTCTTATTTGCCATGGAATACCCTAGTTGAAGGTTTCATCCTTTAACAACTATTTTCACCAAAATAATCACAAAATATTCAATTTGTAACCAAATAAAGTAAGACAAAAATTACTGGAAAGAAGATTCAGAGACCTTTCCAAAACATATATCCTATATATCCTTTCTTCAATATTATCCACCATGTGACCACACCAAATGCTACAACCGAGCTGTTGCTACCTTCACTAATCTGGTTTTCACCTTGAACTGTAACAAATAGTCATCAATAACATTTACAATATTGATTATAAATACAATCGCTTCAGTCATAATTTTTACTATTGAGTTACACAAATTCTCTCCAAATTTCAGCCAGATCCAACAGTTAAATCAAAAGTTCTAATCATTTTCCCAAAACCAGGTAACCCTTGATAGGGTTTCAACAATTATTGTAAAAACAAACATATCTTGCCAAATACTCCACAAAAATGCA
This sequence comes from Cryptomeria japonica, assembly GCF_030272615.1. Classification (NCBI taxonomy): domain Eukaryota; kingdom Viridiplantae; phylum Streptophyta; class Pinopsida; order Cupressales; family Cupressaceae; genus Cryptomeria; species Cryptomeria japonica. Next base: position 898,976,155 of record NC_081409.1, on the reverse strand, counting down.
TAAGAAAGGATTCATTTGAAATATATTTCATTAATATATCATTCAATATCATCCCCATACAAAATTACATCAAATGTGATCCTCCATGGATCTATGACAGCCATAGATGCATTTTTTACATAAATGACTCTAACCCTTACATGGGCACTCTTAACACTTCAAGATGGACCAAATATGATATCTTTGGACAAAATGGCTCATTTGGCCTTACATATTATGATTCAATGGACTCAAATAACCTTAATACATTATGAATGACTCAAATACAATAAAATTGTTCATATTATGACTTTTGACCTCCTGGTATGCGTGTGTGCTTAGATGCCTCTGCACCAGTTTGATTACCCAAAAGCCTCAAAATTATTTAAAGATACCTGGTAGAAGCATTGGGAACCCATTGGAAGAGGTAGTGTGTTGAGATCCTTGCAGGAGTGGTTGGAGCCTGGAGTGGAGTGTGTGTGATTGAGATGGCAACCTCAAGAGGTGGAGTTGATTGTCCAAAAAAACCATTGGCCATACCTAGGAGGAAAGACAAAGAGGTATAGACCTTGTTGGTCTCATTAGCATAACCCCTACTAAGTGTCAATGGATGGATTTGATTAGTTGAAGGGTTGAGTAGAATAAGTCACTCAAGAAGGTGTATTGAACCAAGCTCCAAGACTCTACATCAGAGTGGTATCTGAGACATTCTTTGAAAGATTTGGTGTATGTTAGATTGTGAAGAATTAGGAGAAAGTTCAATGCCTCCAAAGGGAATGACTTCAGAATCCATCTAGTAGTTGGTGGTAGAGATGATAGAAGGATTTAAGGATGCAGAAGGAAGTAGAGGAACCAGAGAGGTTGAGAAGGAGAAGGGGAAGGTTAAGACAGAATGGGGTGATGAGACGAATGAAGAAGTGGAAGATGGAGAGGAACCAATAGTAGTAGCCATGCCTCAAGACCAAAAACTATTCTTGGATGCAGTCAAATCTATTTTGAAAGACAACTTGGAAGGATTACCCACCTATGGAGGAAACCTCAATGGAGAAGAGTTTCTAGATTGGATAGAGGCTCTCAATAATCATTTTGATTACAAAGATGTAGTAGAAGAGAAAAGAGTAAATGTGGCCAAATTAGGATTGAGAGGATCAACATTAGTTTGGTGGAATATGATGCATGAAGAAAGGATACAAGAAGGCAAGAAGAAGATAATCTCATGGGAGCATATGAAGATCAAACTTAAGGCAAAATTCCTTCTAGGGGATTATGAAGTTCAAATCCATAAGAGACTGCAAAATCTGAAACAAAGGGAGTTAGATGTCAATGCATACACTGAGGAATTTCACAAACTTAGTTTGAGGGCTAGGAAGCATGAGAATGAAGTGGAGAAGTTGTCTAGGTACATGAATGGCCTTAGACAGAATGTATAAGATGAGATAAGTATCCTTACACTAGACATGGTCCATAAGTGTTTTTAGTTGGCCCTAAGGGCATAAGAGAAGATCAAAAGGAGGAGTGAACAAAATCAGAAACATAGGTGAGGTAAGAATTTCAGAGGTAGAGGAATCTTTGGTAGAGGGCAGAAATCACCAAGAAATGAAGAGTAGCAAGGCCAAGAAGGCAGTGAGGACTCTCAGAGAGGAGAATTTAGAGGATCCTATAGAGGAAGGAGAAATTTTAGGGGCGGGTTTGGAAACTCAGGAAGGGGAAACACAGTCTTCACTAGTAGGTGTTATCATTGCAATCAAGTTGGGCATACCATGAGTAAGTGCCCAGGAAAAGCCTCAAGCTCAACAAGCTCATACATGGGGGAAAGAATAACTCAATTTTTGCAAGAGGAGGACACTCATAGTGTAATTTCTTCAATCAGCAAGGTAGGGCCAATGACAGATGGAGAAAAGTTGATGAGGAGGAGAACAATGCTCAAGATACCCCAAGCTCAAGAGCTACCAGGGAGGAAAAGTTTGTTTAGGACCACTTGTAGCTCACATGGGAAGATTTGTAAGGTGATTGTAGATTTAGGTTCCACTAAGAATATTGTCTCAGTTGAAATGGTTGACAAACTCAAACTGAAAAGATTACCTCATCTCACTCCTTACAGGGTATCATGGCTCAACCGGGGTCAACATATCTTGGTTGATGAACAAGAATGGGTGGATTTTGAAATTGGTGAGTATAAGGACATATTACTATGTGACATATTGCCTATGGATGCTTTTCATTTCTTGTTGGGTCGTCAATGGCAATATGATGTAAGAGCCACTCATGATAGAGAAAAGAACAACTATCTTATCACTAAGAATGGAAAGAAGTACCAAATGGATCCACTACCTGATCAAAAGGAAGAAAAACCAATAGGCTCAAGTGTGATGCTAATGAGAGGCAAAGAGTTTCTTAAAGTGTTGAAACAAGAAGGTCATCAAGGCCATGCTATAGTGTTGAACCTAAAGATGAAGCTAAGGCAGATCCAATGAGTGAAGTACCTCAAGAGGTGCAAGGTCTACTCAAATAATATGCAACAGTGATAGAGGATGACATGCTTGATTTTCTTCATCCAATGAGAGATGTGAATCATCAAATAGACTTAATCCCAGGGGCCAATCTCCCAAACAAAGCTGCCTACAAAATGACACCTAGTCAAAATGAAGAGATTGCCAAACACGTGCAAGAACTCTTGGACAAAGGGTTTATCAAGAAGAGCTTGAGTCCATATGTTGTTCCTACTATGTTAGTGCCTAAAAAGGGAGGCAAATGGAGAATGTGCATGGACTCTAGAGCTATCAATAAGATTACTATAAGGCACCAGTTTCCCATGCGAAGGATTGAGGACCTATTGGACAATCTAGGAGGTGCAAGCTACTTTACAAAGGTGGACTTGAAGTCTAGTTATCATCATATTAGAATCAGACCTAGAGATGAATGGAAGACAACCTTTAGAACCAATGCAGACCTATATGAGTGGTTAGTGATGCCATTTGGCCTCACCAATGCACCTAGTACCTTCCAAAGGCTCATGAACGAAGTCTTAGTTGATTTTATTGGTTGATTTGTTGTTGTGTATCTTGATGAAATTTTGATCTTTAGCAGGTCCAAGGAGGAACACCTCAAGCATATGGAGATGGTCTTGAAGATGTTGAAGGAGGCTCAACTCAAGATTAACCTTAAAAAATGTGAGTTTTTGAAAACAGAGCTTGTATACCTTGGTTTTGTTATTTATCATGGATGTTTAAAAATGGATCCAAGTAAGGTATAAGAAATACTTAATTGGCCTATCCCTAGGGGCATAGGTGAAGTAAGAAGATTTCATGGAATGACATCTTTTTATAGGAAGTTTGTGAGAAACTTTAGCCATGTTTGTGCTCCTATTCTCATTACCATTAAAGGAGGGATTAAGTGTCACTTTCAGCAGACAGAGGAAGCCAATAAGGGGTTTTAAATGTTGAAAACCAAGATAGCAGAGCTGCCAACCCTTAGATTGTCTAATTTCAATCAGTTGTTTACAGTAGAATGTGATGCAAGCCAAAGGGCGATAGGGATAGTTTTAAGCCAAGAGGGACATCCTATAGATTTCTTCTCAGAAAAGATAAATGAAGCTAATCAAAGGTACTCCACATATGACTTGGATGTGTATGCAATGGTTCAAGCATTGAAAAAGTGGTGTCATTACTTGCTGCCCAAAGAATTTGTAGTCTTCACTAACAATCATGCCCTTAGTTTCCTCAATGGGAAAGAGATGTTGAACCAAAGACACCTAAAGTGTGTTGAGTACTTGCAATCCTATTGTTAGGACCTGGAGGCAACTAAGAGGGGAGGGGAGGGGTGAATCAGTTGTAAATTAATTTCAACCCAAATATAACTTAATCAAACTTGATGCTTAATACTGGTAAACCAAACTTAATGATGGTTGACAGATTGGCAGTTAATATTAATACCAATGAAACTCAATGCATAAAACAAAAAGAGAAACAACATCCACAAAACATAACACAAATATTTGTACATGGAAACCCTGTAAGGGGAAAAACCATGGTGGGAAACCTTACCCACAATTAGATGATACTATTGCAGATAGTATGTGTATACAAATGGGGTCTGCACATGTAGAAAGGCCAAGCGCTTAGAGCTCACTACTCAATCACAAAATAGGAGTCACACTGACCACAATTGGATGGTTAAATCCAATGATAATGTACTTCTCAAAGTAGCATCTCCAATGCTGGATTTAGTACCAGTTAAGCTCTAATAATCACCTTCAAACCTTCCTTGAACCTTCTCTATGGTTTTCTCATATGATCTTCAATATTCACACATACCATATTACAAAACCTTATACCATATGCCATTATCTTCCTTCTACCTATTACATCATCTCACAAATGAGATCTTACATATACATCAAAACCTAGGACCAAATGTGTAGGTTGGCTTACCAAGAATATTACAATTAAACCAATTACAAATAAGTCAAGATAGGATGCATCATGTCGGATCAATATATTTACAAAAATATCGAATTAATTTAATCATCTCCATAATGTGTCGTGCTGATCTGGAATAGATAATGCATGCCGGTCCATAACCTAGACCAACTTTCCGGTAACAACAAATATGTCAACCTGATTAGACCAATAACCAAAATACCAAAAACAAGTATCCATACCATGTCTTAGACATAACCAAGTGATCTCCAAATGATAACAAGTCATCCTTAGTACCTGTGAACAATATAACCTGTCAATGAACGATATACCAGTGATTGTGCATAAGTCACTAAACTTGTCGGTGAACATAATGCGTCAGTTCAACATAATCAAAGATTTCCAGAACATAAGTGTTGACATCAATGAAAAAATTAATGCAACACATCCATAATACCAACAATCTCCCCCTTTGGCATTGATGGCGACACAAGATGGAAAAATATCTAAGTGCCAAAATAGAATGCCAAAAAACAAAAACCAACAATCTCTAGAATAGATCAAAAATAAATGCATAGAGTATATATCTCTCCCCCAAAGAATAATCTCTCTCTCCCCATAGGATAATTTTTTTCATAGATATCTCTCCCCCTTTGACATCAAATGCCAAAGCAATACAAGTACCGAACATACAACCAACTCGTAAAACTAATTACTATTACCAAAATACCAAAGCCAAGTATCCAAACCACATCTTAGACATAACCAAGTGATCTCCAGATGATAAAAAGTAATCCTTAGTGCTAGTGAACAATATAACCTATTGGTGAACAATATACCGATGACTGTGCATAAGTCATTGAACTTGTCGGTGAACATAATATGCTGGTTCAACATAACCAAAGATTTCCAGAAGATAAGTGTTGACATCAATGACAAAACTAATGCAACTGTAGCGTCCTAAAATTGTGACACTTGCAATTTCGACTGCATTTCGGTCTTCACAATGGCGACGTAACATGCAACCTAAATGGAGACCCCGAAACTTGCTCACGACACTAAAAAACTGCATTTTTCAAGCACCCTGGCCTGAACCTCCTTTGCACCCTGCTGTCCCGGGAGGTGGGACCAAAGCGCCCAGTGCCCTGGTCCTTCAGGACCAGGGTGCCCAGTGCCCTGGTCCCCCAGGACCATGGCGCCTAGCGCCCTGGTCCCTGGCCCTATTTTGGGCCCGGTCTCCTATGGGGCTTTGGGTCCTTTTGTTTGCAAATTGGAAATTATCATTTCCTGGTCGGCCTAAGGTCGAGAAAATTAGTCTATTAGCCCTAATTGACAAGTATATAAACTACATTTTCCTCTCTCATTTGGACATATACATACATGACGGAAAAAAGTGTGGAAAATATACTCAAACATTCAAGCATTCAAGCATTCCTTCTAAGTCTCCATTCAAGGCTAAGTGTTGCATTCAAGACAAGGATTCAACATTGAAGAGGAGATCACATACTACAACATACAACATACAACAAACAACAACATCTATACCTTCGCACATAAGGATACAAACATCCTTACAACAAGGTATTAGTACTTGTTTTGCATTACATACATTTACGTTTACAGCAATTTCTCATTTCTTGGTTAATTCCAAAACCGGGGTTTGACCTAAAGGCAAACCCCTAATCCCTAACCCCCCAATCATCTTCACTTTTCTGTGTGTAGGTTGCAGGTACGCGGCTGAAATTGAAGATCTGGAATCCTTGTGCAGAGACGAACAGATCCCCCTTTGTTTTGCGGATTTTTCGGAGGACCGTGGCGCTCGGGCGCCATCGTCCTGACAACTTTTGCTCAAATTTGTAGGACAGCGCCGTATCGGCATTTTACTGCTAATTCCAGGTCTGCAGCTTCATCCTATATCCCTATCTCAGTTTATAAGTGAATCTTTGTCACTTTCTATGCATTCCTAGCTTAATTCTTCTATCAACATTCTTTACAAAAGAGGGTAGCCTTGCTTTCTTAACCCTTGAAACTCATTTAGCATCCAATCTTGCCTTATGTGGGATTGGATCTTGTGGGTTTCAACCCCTCTTTTGAATGTAAAGTATCTCCCTTAAGTGAAAACCATCAACCCTAGCGACCTCCCTTCTCTCTCCTCGGAGTTGGAAGAGGGGAGAGCAACTAGGGTTTGATCGCGATTTTCCGCTTTACATTTTGGTGAACCCAACGTGAACATCCTTTCTGATTATTCATGGCTAGATCTAAAAATTTGATTCCTTGATTACATTTCCATGTTTAATCTTTTGCAAATTTTAGAGGTGATTGCATGAAAAACCCTAAATTTCTTTTTTAGTAATTGAACTTGTGAAATATTTAATTATTAATGTTTGTTTCAGATCTGCCCTTCTATTACAAATTATCAGTTCATATCTGTGTTTTAATTTTGAAAATTAAGTGGTTAAGTGTCAAAACCCTAATTTTTGAAACCCTCTTGATTCAACCTTTGTCCGACAATTTCACTGATCAAAACATCTCCAAATCAGCTATAACTTTGGATTCCGCAATAAAATCACAATATCTTTCATCCCTGAAAATTTGGAAAAAAGTTGTGAGGACCGTGTGCACTCCGAGCGCCATCGTCCCCGACATTTTTTCCAAAATTTCGGGAGCAAGATCTTACTGTATTTTTCTGCTAAAATCCAGAATTTTGGCTGATTTTATCAATTATAACACTTTCAAAATTACAGTCAAAGTTGGTCTTGTGATTGCTTGGATTAAGGCTCCTAATCATTTAAAAATCATTGAAATTGAAATTTTGTGTCAAAATTGTGTTTTTATTGTCATAAATCTGAAAAGTGTGTTTGCATTTATTCGAAATTTCAGTGCTTTATTCAAATTCTTGCAATTTGTGACTTTTGAAATTAAGTGCTTAATTACAACAACTTTAATTTCCGCTTTCAAAATTGAATTTTGCATGAAATTGAGTCAATTTTTAATTTTCAAAATTTGCATTGCTCTTGACATTCCCTCTAAAATCATAAAATTCAAAATTTTAGTTTCCCTCTCTTTTTCAAAATTCAAATTTCGCATTTTTTTGACAATCTGGGTAGGGTTCAATTTTGAAATTGCAACTTCAATTTGGCCTATCTACAGATCATAAAATCACTCAATTTTTTCAGATTAGCTCTAAAACCATCATACCTTTCATCCCTGCAAATTTCGAAAAAAGTTGCAAGGACCGTGTGCACTCCGAGCGCCACGGTCCCGGACATTTTTTCTGAAATTTCGGGAGACTGTCGTGATTGCATTTAACAGCTTAAATCTAGAAGATTGGCTGATTTTACTGAAAATTGCTACCTCTAAATTCAAAATCTTCTCTCCCTTTCTTGTGCATGATTTTTACAACAATAAGCCCCACTTACACTATTCCTGTTAGACGAAGCCGTAGAATTAAGTCTTTCTGAGGTTTAATTACTGAGGAGATGGAACCTAATTTGAGTAGCCTTTTTAATGAGGACATGGGTAATTCCTCTAATCCTCCTAATGGTGAAGAAGCTCTCCACGAGGTTTCTGTAGAACAACTTTCGAAATTGGATAATCAATTTGACGATTTTCGCCAATGGATGTCTCAAGAATACCCTGATAGTCAAGCTCTTCCTTTAATTGAGGGTCTAAAACGCATGCTTCAAAGTCATAAGAATGGAATTGATATTTTGCGTGGTATTGCACACATTGTGGATTCGAATGTGATGCCTATAAAGAGTTGTGCTGAAACTTTAGGTTATACACAACCTCCCACTCAAGTCAATCATTCTATTCCCTTGACAACTTCTATTGCTAGCATACCTACCTTTACATCAAACATAATGACTACTTCTATACAAGACATTCCTCCTGTGATCACCAGTCATGGGGGCAATCCTTCCTCTTCAATTAACCCTCTTCCTTCATTCAATCTGACTTCTTCATTCATTCCTTCAATGAGTGTTCCTATTACATCTCCACAAATGAACATGACGCAAGGGGGCAATTCATTTAACCATTCCATTCCTCCTTGTATTGTTCCTCCTGTCCAATCATCTCCTATGTCTAATTATCATAGTGTCCCATGACCTTACTCTTTACCTTCTTTCAATAACATAACACCTCCGTCTCAATCTAACACATCTAATATGAATTCTTCGACTGAAGCGACCATTAACAATCTTGCACAAACTGTCTCTTCTTTACAGCAACAAATTGCCTCTATGAATCAATCTAAGTTTAGTGTGCCCACATTTGATGTTGCAAGCCCACTTTCTCTTGACATTGTTCGAGCTATCCCCCCTAAACATGTCGAAATCTCGCATTTGGAGCTTTATAATGGTAAAGGAGATCCTCTAACACATGTTAAGACTTTTCAAACAATATGTACCGATTTTGCTTATGACCAAAGGTTGCTTGCGAAACTATTTACTAGAACATTAAGAGACAAAGCCCTACAATGGTATTGCTCATTGCCTTCTTATTCTATTACTTCTTTCGAACAACTTGCAAATGCTTTCATTCAACAATTTCAAAACAATATAAGTCCTAAAGTTATTTTGATTGATTTAATGCATTGTAAATAAGGTGTTAAAGAAAAAGTGACTGATTTCATTGGTAGATATAAGCATTTGTATGCTCAAATTTCTTTTCCAGTGCCTGACAATGACATTCAAAGAATCTTTATTTCTAATTTACAAAAAGATATTCAAGACAAACTTCTGTTTTCTGAGTTTACTTCTTTCCAACAGTTGTGTGCAACTCTTCACAATTATCAACTGACTGTGAGTCAAATGGAACAATCACATCCTATGGCTCCGAGTGATAAGGGTGATAGCAGTCAACAACCATTTGGGAAGTTTAAACCGAACAGAGATTCCATCAAATTCAATGAAAACATCATCAACAACAATGTGAATGCAGCATCAGGTGTGCCTCCTATTTCTAAGTTTTTCAAGAAAGAAAGAAAGTATACTCCTTTGAATGAATCATTGCATAGTATTATGAATAAGTTATTGGAACAAAATGTGCTTACTCTTCCTCCTGTACGACAAATTGATCCTGCAAAGATTACTTCACCTTATTTTGATAACAAAGCTTTTTGTCAATTTCATCGTCAGCCTGGGCATGATACTGAAAAATGTTTTTCTTTAAAGGGTAAAATTCAAGATTTGATTGATAATAATACTATTTCTGTTTCTGGAGTGAATGATAAAGGCAACACATCTATAGTTCCTCCTAACCAAAATCTTCAGATTTTTACTGATCCATTACCTTCTCATACCTCTAATGCGATTGAGGCTAATGATTCCTCTTTCTCATCTGATGGTCTTGTGTCTATGACTCCGAATGTGATTAACTTTGTAGAGCAGCAAGAAAACCCTAAAGAATCTTCCATCACATTTGATTCTAGTGAAACTATCAGGGCACCTGATGGTCCTTTATACATAGTTGCAAAAGTCAAGAATACACCTTGCCGAGGAGTGCTTATTGATCCTTCGTGCATGGTTAATGTTATTACTTAAGAATTTCTTTTTACTTTACAATTGAATCAAGTGATCTATGACAAAACAGATGTGGTTGTGAAATTATTTGATGCATTTTCTTCTCCTGCAATTGGTTCTATTACATTGCCTATTGAGGTCCATAACAAATCCCTTGATGTGAGCTTTGCTATTATTCCTTCATCCGAACAATTTCATGTGAAGCTTGGCTATCCTTGGCTATCTTCCATGAAAGCTATTTCTTCTCCTATTCATAAATGTTTGAATTTTCCCCATAATGGTGAAGTTGTTACTGTCAATCATAGTCTCTTTAAACCAGCTGAAAGAACCTCTAGCGTTCCTATTGATTACTTTTGGCCTAAACAATTCCAATCCCTTCCTCCGCGAAGTGATCATCTTTTCAAATCTTATCAAAAATGGAAAATAGATATGATCCTATCTTTAAGTGAACCTAGAACACCTAAACTTGATATTCCTATCATTCTTGAGAAGGAAGTTCTTCCTTTAAAAGATAAAACTAATGTCTTTCCTCAAGAAGATTCCCAACCCGTTCCTATGGATGTAACTATGTCTATGCCTAATAAACCTTCTAAAAGTAGACCTATACCTCCTCATCATGATGGACTTGGTCTTCTTCCTAAACCAAAAATTCCTCCTTTATATGGAGCAGTTCCTCCTCCGTCCTTTTATAGAGAGAAGAGACCTTCTTCCTCTCCTATTATCCAGCCTAAGAGACCACAACCTAAACACCCAAGTGATAAGGATGAGAACATTCCTCCTCCTCAATCTTCTCCACTTCCTACTAAGACTAGATGAAATCGTTATGCACGTGAACGCCGATGAAAGTGTCGTCTTAGAGCTCAAGCAGCTGCTTCTCAAACTTTGCAATCTCCAAAAACACCTTCAACAAGCATTATTCCATTTTCTCCAAAATCTCCTAAACATAAGATGCACGATGGTCTTGATCCTGTGTGAGTTAAAGACCCTATTTTTATAAATCTTGATGATGCTATAGATAAAAATGTTATTCATGATGAACATGTTACTCCTCTTGCTTCTGATAGTGAATATGAACTTGTTGATATTGATAACCATTTATGTAACGAATTTTCTAAAGCACTTATCCTAGCTCCTAGACAAGAACAACGTGGCTTGGAACATGAACATAGCCCTTGTTTGGATCTTGTGATAGCTCCATCTGCTGTGTTGGATGTTCCTCCTCTAGCGTGTTCCCTGCCTTCCCGAAACATTGATCAGCAAGATCGGGGGGTAGATGACGTGCTAGACTAGTTACATTAGCATAGCAGATTCTCTCCTCCTCTCTTTCGTTACTTCTTCTATATGTTATTCTCATTCTTCTATTTGTTGTCCTTAGTGTTGTCTACTTGAGGACGATGCAAAGCATTGAGATCTCTTTTGGTCTCTCTCATGTTGACTCAAAAGACACATGTGTTCCCTTCTTCTAGGTGACCTTCCTTGATTGGGGAATGAAGAACAATTATGCATACATACATATGATATATATACATGAATTATCATACATCATACTGACCCCGAGGAAAGTGAAGTCACCTCGTGCTTTGTGTTTTGTGTCTATTATCCTTGGGTTTATCTCACACTTGGGGGCTAAATCTTTGTGATAACGTGCTCCTTTCCTTCTCATTTCTTATGTGTATCACTACGTTAAAACAATCACCCTCGTTGAGGCGTGTGCGATCGCTTTAACGTAGGGGGGCATACACCCTATCTATCCCTTCAGGATACTTGAAAATTTCTTGGCGAACTTAGCTTTGCCTTGAAAATTTTTGGTATTTCTTTTACATGACTCATGGTGAGGGAACCTTACTACTGACAGTCATGGTTCTCCCTCGTGATCTTCCCTTTTACTTTGTCAATCAGAGTTGTAAGATCCTTAGTCCACTGGGGGCTTGGTGTGTCTTGCCTCCTTGACATGGTGAAAGTCTTTCAATGTTGTTTCCTTGTACTTTACCGGAAGTATGAGCATACATACACCCCCTAAAGTGGGGGCTAAATGTAGCGTCCTAAAATTGCGACACTTGCAATTTCGACTGCATTTCGGTCTTCACGATGGTGACGCAACATGCAACCTGAATGGAGACCCCGAAACTTGCTCACGACACTAAAAACTGCATTTTTCAAGCACCCTGGCCTGAACCTCCTTTGCACCCTGCTATCCCGGGAGGTGGGACCAGAGCGCCCAGTGCCTTGGTCCCCCAGGACCATGGCGCCCAGCGCCCTAGTCCCTGGCCCTATTTTGGGCCCAGTCTCCTATGGGGCTTCGGGTCCTTTTGTTTGCAAATTGGAAATTATCATTTCCTGGTCGGCCTAAGGTCGGGAAAATCAGTCTATTAGCCCTAATTGACAAGTATATAAACTACATTTTCCTCTCTCATTTGGACATATACATATATGACGGAAAAAAGCGTGGAAAATATACTCAAACATTCAAGCATTCAAGCATTCCTTCTAAGTCTCCATTCAAGGCTAAGTGTTACATTCAAGACAAGGATTCAACCATTGAAGAGGAGATCACATACTACAACATACAACATACAACAAACAACAACATCTATACCTTCGCACATAAGGATACAAACATCCTTACAACAAGGTATTAGTACTTGTTTTGCATTACATACATTTACGTTTACAGCAATTTCTCATTTCTTGGTTAATTCCAAAACCGGGGTTTGACCTAAAGGCAAACCCCTAATCTCTAACCCCCCAATCGTCTTCGCTTTTCTGTGTGTAGGTTGCAGGTACGCGGCTGAAATTGAAGATCTGGAATCCTTGTGCAGAGACGAACAGATCCCCCTTCGTTTCGCGGATTTTTCGGAGGACTGTGGCACTCGGGCGCCATCGTCCTGGCAACTTTTGCTCAAATTTGCAGGACAGCGCCGTATCAACATTTTACTGCTAATTCCAGGTCCGTAGCTTCATCCTATATCCCTATCTCAGTTTATAAGCGAATCTTTGTCACTTTCTATGCATTCCTAGCTTAATTCTTCTATCAACATTCTTTACAAAAGAGGGTAGCCTTGCTTTCTTAACCCTTGAAACTCATTTAGCATCCAATCTTGCCTTGTGTGGGATTGGATCTTGTGGGTTTCAACCCCTCTTTTGAATGTAAAGTATCTCCCTTAAGTGAAAACCATCAACCCTAGCGACCTCCCTTCTCTCTCCTCGGAGTTGGAAGAGGGGAGAGCAACTAGGGTTCAATCGCGATTTTCCGCTTTACAGCAACACATCCATAATACCAACACCTATACATTCACTATCAAACACAAGAAAGGGACAACTAACAAAGTAGCTGATGCACTAAGTAGGAGAGTCATGAATATGTAGGAGATACAATTGCAAAGTGTGGGTTTGAGTGAGTTAAAAGACCTCTACAAGGATGATAAGGATTTTGCAGTGATATATAATGTTTGTTCTGATTTCTCTAACACCTCACATGTCTCTTATTTAGAATACATGATACAAGAGGTTTTGTTGTTCAAAGGACATCTTCTTTGCATACCTCAATGTTCTATGAGGCAAAATATTATCCAAGAGAAGCATCAAGGAGGTGTAGGAGGTCATTTTGGCATTGATAAGACTTTGGAGAAGGTTGGTAGGTTTTATTATTGGCCCAAGTTGCAATCAGAAGTGAGAAGGTTTGTAGAGAAATGTACCATCTTCCAAAGACAAAAGAGAACATCACATAATGCAGGTTTATATCAACCCTTGGTCATACCTTAGAGGCCTTGTGAATGTTTGAGCATGGATTTTGTGTTAGGCTTGCCTAGGACCCCAAGAGGATTTGATAGTGTGTATGTGGTGGTAGATAGATTCAGAAAAATGGCACATTTCATACCTTGCAAGAGAACAAATGATGTCACCTATATTACAGGCCTCTTCTTCAAGGAGATAGTCAGAATTCATGGTCATCCAATCAACATTGTTAGTGATAGAGAAGTGAAGTTTTTGAGCCACTTTTGGAGGACACTTTAGAGGAAGTTGGGCACCAAGTTATCTTTTTCATTTGCCTATCATCCTCAATCAGATGGTCAGATAGAGGTAGTCAACTGGTCATTGGGTAACCTGCTAAGATGTCTTACAAAACAACATGGGCAGCCTTGGGATCTAGTACTTGGACAGGTAGAATATGCATATAATGACTTAGTGAACCATAGCATAGGTAAAAGTCCTTTTCAGATAGTGTATGGATTCCATCCTGGGGGTATATTAGAGCTCAGAGATCTTAGTTCAATGGGACCTAAGAGTGCACAAGGGGAGAACTTTGCAGAAGGTATTAAAGAAGTGCATGATAAGGTAAGGTAGTCCTTACAACAAAAATCCAAACAGTATAAGGTTCAAGATGATAAAAAAGGAGGAAAGTACAATTTAAAGTGGGAGACTTAGTGTTAGCATACCTTAGGAAGGAGATACTTCCGAAAGGACAACCTATCAAGCTCATGATGAAGAAAATTGGGCCTCTCAAGGTGGTGCACAAGTATGGGCAGAATGCATATGAGGTTGAACTTCCTCCTACCTTGGGGATATCTCCTATTTTTAATGTATGTGACCTATATCCATACAAGGGAGACTCACCAAAAAATTAGATGGACATGCCATCATCAGTTCATGAAGATTGGATAAAGGATTTGCCACCTAGTCAACCGGTTAAGTTGGAGAGTATCTTGGATACCAAGATAGTAAAGAAAATAAGGAAAGGACTCTACAAGCACTATCTTTTCAAGTGCAAAGGGTTACCTAATTCAGATGCCATGATGTGAGAGGTAGATATACTTTAGCATGGATTGGAGATTGCAGACCTTTTAACTCAAGAGACTTGAGTTCTTTGTCCCAGGGGAGTATGGTGCAGGGCACCTAACACTCCAAGAATGAAATTTTTGTTTTCTTTCAAGTTTGAGAGTTATCTTTGTGATTTAATAATGGAACAACCATTTAGGACTCAATAGAGTCATGGTTGAGGTGTCCAAGTTTTGGTTTGAGTCAATTGTGTTCAGGATGTTGACAGCCTGAGAAGTAAGATGCTTAGGTAGTTCACAGGGGAAGTACTCCAGATGAATGTATTCATGTATTAGGGGTAAATTGTGTTGTTTTTAGGTCTTCTAGGGTATTTGAGGACCTTCAAGAGTCTTAAAATGCATTAGAATGCAAAGTTGCACCTTGGATCCAAAAAGATGTAAAAAGTTGTTAAGCAACATTTTGCAATTTCTTGCAAAAGTTGCATTTTTTGTTTAAGGCATTAAAATTTGGTTGAACCAACTGAAACAAGAGCATAAAATCCAAAATTCACTTTATTTTATGGGTTGGAGGATTGTAAATGCAAGAGCAAGTTTTTGGATTGTGAAGCAAACTTGTTTTCACCGGTTTTTGACAATTTTTCATTTGTTTTGCATTGCTTGTATGGTCCAATATGGACTAGATGGTGTAAAATAATTGCAGTTCATGAGTTTTCATTGTATTTTTCTTCATTGAGTTTGATTTGTAGGTTTGATTGTCCTAGGTTGTAGAGATTTCTTCCATTCTTTGCAACTAGGTGCAAAACCCTTGCAAGTAGGGTTTAAGAGCAAGAAAATGGCTCTAACCTAGGCATTCTTTAATGGCACCTGTTGAAATAATTAAGAATGATAGGTTAGGGTCTATACATAGATTTAGGATAGGATTTGTGGTTTTTCAGGTCCTTGAGGAGGAGAAACAATGAAGCCCTAGGCTCACCCCTAGGAGTAGGTGAGTTAGGACAATAAGAAAAGTGTGATTTATGAGCACATGGGGATTGGTGAAGGAACAAGTGACACATGAATGGAAAGCCCTCTAATTTCCCTTGAAGATTCCTAATTTTTTTTGGAGCAGGAGTCTTTACTGGTGAAGAGTTTTAGACCCATCTTTCCAAGTCACTTGGTGAGGTCTAAATCCTTCAAAATAGCGTAGCATTGGAAACCCCACTTGTACGGATAACCCAGATGCACTTTTCCAGTATTGTTTGTAAATTAGAAAAGGGTACTAAAATCCATGATTTATTTCTATCCTTGTTTGGTAATTTTACAAACTAAGACCCTAAAACCACCAAGGGAGGGCTAATGCAATTAGGCCTATTTTGAGCTGGTAGAGACCTAGAAAGGGTAGGAAGCCCTAGTGATGGGTTTGATGACCCAAAATCCTCAAAAATATTTAAAGACACCTGGTAGAAGCATTGGGAACCCATTGGAAGAGGTAGTGTGTTGAGATCCTTGCAGGAGTGGTTGGAGCCTGGAGTGGAGTGTGTGTGATTGAGGTGGTAGCCTGAGGAGGTGGAGTTGATTGTCCAAAAAAATCATTGGATATACCTAGGAGGAAAGCCAAAGAGTTACATACCTTGTTGGTCTCATTAGCATAACCCCTACTAAGTGCCAATGGATGGACTTGAGTAGTTGAAGGGTTGAGTAGGCCAAGTCACTCAAGAAGGTGTATTGAACCAAGCTCTAAGACTCTCTGCATTAGTTCTCTTGATATAATTCAAAGGGATGTATTTTTATGGTATATAATCCCACCTTTTCATTTATTATCATGTATTTCAGTTGAAGTGATTATCATAAAGCCTTTATGTTCATGCATGCATTTTATGTGTAGACTAACAATTCTTAAAAATATAGGTTCATGTTAGATCATTCGCTGTTGACTAGTTTACTCTTGGTGATGGTACATATTCCTTTGTGCATTAATGAGATTAAATTTTGTGCATAAACACTAAGTCAAGTTAATGTATTGCTATTTATAAATGACAATATCTACCATCATCTTCAACCATGCAGAGAAACGCAGTGAGAAGGGTTTTAATCAATTTGTGTCTTTCTTCAAAGTTATGCTTGTAGACTTTGCAGAGAAACTGATAAGTTTCATAATTATACAATCTTGTACATCTTAAAAATATTTCAAATTATCTATTTATAATTTGACAAAATAATTTATATTGTGTTATAATTTGTTTCTTGTAGCACATTCATTCCGCATAAAAAAGGTTGCTTATTTTGGTCTTCATTTATATGCAGGCATTGTTGTACGTAAGATTTTCTCTTAGGACATGAGGATGTCTGATGCAGATAAACTGGGATGTTGTATTTATTGTTGGTGTAAATAATTATTCATCTTGGATATTATTACACTTTACTTAAGTTTACTTAGGAAATGCATTTCATAGTAGTTTGGGTAGGAGACACTTGGGTGTTTGTGCCACATTGGGATAGTGTGTGTAGGAGAAATTCCACCTTTTATGTGTTGATCTTGTTGTTACACTCCACATTCAGTGGGTGATCCACCTCATGTGGACTATTATATTATTTCTCCTACCTACCCACACCTATTTCCTACCTACCCTTGTTTCTTATTGAGGCACATGTCATGTTTGTGTGCTAACATATCCCTAGCCTTGCCTAAATAAGCAAGCTCATCTACATTGTATGTAATTTGATATTATTGACCGTTTTCTATTGATGAGAATACAGTTTATTCTTGTCCTATATTGTGTCTCTATTTTGTACATTTCATTGAGCTCTTGATCTTAGCAAAATCTCACATGGTATCAGAACCATTGGGGCTTCATTGATTCGTCTTGAAGAGGCATTATTGCGACATCAAGAGGTAGATCTAAGGAGCAACATCTTTTGGAGGCATCCTAGACCAGATCCGACCTCGCCATTGCATCCAAAAGGTCATTTCCATGAATTTTGGTTATAAAGTCAGCCTATTTTGGTGAGAATTTTTTTTTTGCCAATTTTGCTATTATTGTATGAATTTTGAAAAAAAATTTATATCTTCCGAGAAATAAAAATAAAAATAAAAATTTTCGGAAAAATTCATCAAAAATAAAAAAAAAATTTGAAAATTTTTTTGCTGGTTTTTGGGGGGTCCGCAGACCTCCCCCGTACCCCGTACCTGCGTGTTGCAGGCGCCCCCGGCCGTTTCGTCCTCCTGCCGCCGCCCGTGCCAGTACCTGCCAAGTCACATCACCTGCGCCACATAGTCTGACTGTATGCACAATCATCCACCACATCATCTACCATGCAGAGCTGATGCAGACCACCCAGTCAGCCGTCCATACGGTACGATAGCTCAGTCATCTGCACAGTCACCTGCCCAGTCAGCAGTCCGTACAGTACGAATGCCCAGTCAGCAGGGAGGCGAAGTTTTTGTGATGGTTAGATGGTCGTCAAATTTAACACAGTGAATTTCTGACATCAGCGCCACATCAGCATTTTTTGAAATTTTTTTGACCCCTCTCATTGAGCTTTTTGATTTTGTAGTTCAACTTCAAATGGCTATAACTTGCTCATTTTTGCTCCTTTTTGGGTGCAATTTTTTTTTGAAATGGGCTAGAATTTCATGTACTTTCACGTGGTGGAATTATTTTCTAATTTTGATGGACATATTTTTATAATTCTCAGTTTTTGGTGACTGTACCTGTCCAATCCCTGTTTCTGCAACTTCTAGGTCTCCGTTCGGGCTCATACAAACTCCTTTTCAGGTGCCATTTTTTTTGAAAGTGCATTATTCTTTGTCTACTCTCAGAATATGCTATCATTTTGTAGAAATTGTGGGTAGAAATTGTACTTTCATCATATGGTCTTATTTGGCCAATTTGACATTTGTATTGCATAGATCTATCTTCTGATCTTTTGCTTTGTAGTTCTCAGCCTATTGGGGTAGTTGTAAAACAAAATCAAAAGTCTACCTTTCCATTGTTTGCAAGTGGCCTATTGTACACGCACTAAGTATAAAGTGCCAAAATCATCACTTTGGGGGGGGTACTTTGATTGAGTGAATTTGGGGGGGTGTCTCTTATGCTTTTGTGCTCTTGTTTTTCTTTCTTTTGCTGCTATGGGTTCTCCTAAGTTTCCTCTCTTAACTCCTCATAATTATGCTACTTGAAAAATTGATGCATGGAGTAAACTTATGGAAAAAGGACTCACTCATTACATTGATGGAACTATTGTTGCTCCCACTGATCCTAAGGTTGATCCAGTTGGTCACTTGGATTGGCTCACTAAAAATATCATGGCAATTGGTACCTTAAGAAAGTATGTATCAAAGGATCTCATTTTTCATATTGAGAAGTGTACTCTAATCAAGGATGCTTGGCAAAAGTTTCAAGACTTGTATGGTCAAGTTGATGAGATTAGGGGATATCAAATTGATAGTGATCTCACCATGTTAGATCCCAAGAACTTTGATACTATACAAGATTATGTCACTAAGGAAAATGAGTTGAGGGCACAACTCAAAGATTGTGACATTGTTAAGAAGGATACTCAATTGATATTCAACTTGATAGGCAAGCTTCCACAAGAATATGTAGCATTTGTTTCTAGTTTCCAAACCCATAGGATGACAATGGGTTCAAGCTACAAAATGCCTACATTTGATGCTTTCAATGAAATGTTGATGATGGAACAAACTAAGTTGATAAGCATGGTCATTCTTAAGGCTTCTAAGTCTCAAGCATTAGTGGCAAATCAAGGGAACAAAGGAAATCAAGGAAAGGACAACTCAAACAAGAAGAAATGGCAATCAAAGCCTAAGGACAAAGCACCATCTTCTCCAAAACAAGGAGATTCATCCTCTTCCAAGAGAGATAATTCACCAAAGAGGGAGAGACCTACTTGTGCTTATTGTAAAAAGATTGGTCATGAGGAGAATCGTTGTCATTCTAAGAAGATTGATGAGCTCACACATATCATCAAAAAGCATAACATTGATTTGCCTAAAGTCTACAAGAAGGATGATTCATCAACTTCCACTTCCTCACATTCAAAAGGAAAAGGGCAAGAATTCATGGCTTCTACAAGTGGGAAGACTCAATCTTTTGGGACAAGAAAAGGAAAAGCTCTATGTGCTACTATCAGTCATGACTCAAAGAGATGGCTTCTAGATTCAGGGGCTTCTCATCATATGGCATCTTCACAGTCTATGTTCTCTACATTTGAGCCTTGCACCATGCCACATATTTTGATGGGCAATCATACATACATGGATGTGATTGGGAAAGGATCTATTGACATAGGGGATAACTCCTTCAATGATGTGTTGTGTGTACCTCACTTGACAAACAATCTCCTTTCTATCTATCAAATCACACATGGCGCAACTAAGAGAGTTGTGGAGTTCACACCTGAGTTAGTTTTCATTACAGATTTGGAGACTAGAGCTATCATTGCAACTGGGGTGGTTGATCATGCATCTCGATTATACTCCTTTTTAGATTTTGTTGATGATGATGATTTCACATTTGATGATTCTATACATGATGATCACACTTCTTGTGATGGTTCAGATTTTGAGGAGAACTTTGGGCACTTGAACATGGGGATTCTCACATGTGAACCCATTCTTGAGTCTTGTATTTCATCTCCTCATATTGATATCACATCACCTATTGCACCTGATGATGCAGATAGTGTGACAGTTTTGCCTTCATGTGATTCAGTGCAACAGGATATTCATTGTCTTCCAGCATCAGATTCATGGGATGATTACTTGACAGATATTGCAGGTTTGTTTGTGGAATCCTACATTGCAGATTTGGGAAACATCATTGATGACATTCATCTTCTCTTTGATGAAGGTGATCCTTCTTCGATTGTTGCGAGGGCACACTCTAACCCTCTTGTTCATTCTCTACATGATCATTCTTTTGAGGTTGACATGATTGTGGATACTTATGTACAACAGTTGGAGGAGGTCTCTTTATTTTTTGAGGAGACATGTGAGTCTTTGGGACATGTTCTACATCCATCTCCACTAGATCTTGGAGTGCCTTTTTCAGCAGTGTGGCATAGTTTACCACCTTTGGAGGGGGTATCTTTCAGCATTGACATGGGGACACTTGAGAGCAGTTTTCAGAGATTCCCTTCATCATGAGTTTTCTTCACACATCTTCCCTTCATGATTGGGGAGACTTCATGGATACACCTTTGGTTTTGTTTCTTCCTAAGGGGAGGAATGTTGTTCACCATTCATGGAGCAGTTTCTTCATCTTCGAGCTTCTATCATTGGTGTAGATTCTAGATTGAGGGGGGGCTTCCTAGCTTCTCTTCTTCTCTCATATGGGGGGGACTTTTTCCTCACATGGGGTTTTGTTCTTCACATTCTTCTATGAGAGTTCTTTGTATCTAGTTTTTCATCTCTTTTTTGGGAGATGGTTTTTTCCCATTGGGTTTTTCTCTCTTTCCCCACTTTGTGAGAGTTTTCATTGCATTGGTTTTCATGCATTTGCATTTGTACATGGGTACCTAACATGGCCTAGTAGCTGGGACCCATCTTGCATTGCGTAGTTGCATTGTAGACTTTAGTGCATTCCCCTAAGTTGCACTTAAGGGGGGGGGTTGGTGTAAATAATTATTCATCTTGGATATTATTACACTTTACTTAAGTTTACTTAGGAAATG
This sequence comes from Cryptomeria japonica, assembly GCF_030272615.1. Classification (NCBI taxonomy): domain Eukaryota; kingdom Viridiplantae; phylum Streptophyta; class Pinopsida; order Cupressales; family Cupressaceae; genus Cryptomeria; species Cryptomeria japonica. The sequence goes on along the minus strand of NC_081409.1, from coordinate 898,954,783 downwards.
CATTTCATAGTAGTTTGGGTATGAGACACTTGGGTGTTTGTGCCACATTGGGATAGTGTGTGTAGGAGAAATTCCACCTTTTATGTGTTGATCTTGTTGTTACGCTCCACATTCAGTGGGTGATCCACCTCATGTGGACTATTATATTATTTCTCCTACCTACCCACACCTATTTCCTACCTACCCTTGTTTCTTATTGAGCCACATGTCATGTTTGTGTGCTCACATATCCCTAGCCTTGCCTATATAAGCAAGCTCATCTACATTGTATGTAATTTGATATTATTGATCATTCTCTATTGATGAGAATATAGTTTATTCTTGTCCTATATTGTGTCTCTATTTTGTACATTTCATTGAGCTCTTGATCTTGGCAAAATCTCACATTTATATATGGATGTGAATTTATGTAACTTTGTTATGATGATATACAATGTCCATGAGCAAATTGGTTTAGTTATATTGATGATATACAATGTATCTGTACATGAGTACATTGGTGTAGTTGTATTGATAATGATGAAAAATCATGTTTGCATATTCGTTCATGGATGTCACATGCAAGTGTAATGGTAATTATGTGTATACAATACATGGAAACATTGATGATCATTATGTGTCTACAGTGTAATGCTAGTTTATCTATATTTTTTCATTGAATGAGACTAACAATTTTTTTGCCAACTGAAAAAATGCTACCCTAATAAAACCATACAAAAACTTGAAAAACTGAGATAGGATTTTGTAGGGACTCTCTCATGGCCCGGTAGGTTCAAACGGGTCATTTGTAGGTGCCACGGATTCCGAGTTAGGGAGGGCCTGTCAAAGTTTGACACTTTTTAGCACTTAGGGTGCTCAAGGGACGACGTTGGTAGGGTATGACCCCGAGTGTTCAAACGAGTGGGAGGGGAAAAATAAGAGTATGCATAAGTTAATAATGCCTAACTAGACATGTTGGAACCAATGGTTCGTTATCGCGATGAGCAGAACGAGAAATTGGCCACACGACAACATTCAATTGAATGAGACTAATGATTTTTTTACGAACTGAAAAAATGCTGCCCTAATAAAACCATAGGCAAACTTGAAAAACTGAGATAGGATTTTGTAGGGACCCCTCTCATGGCCCCGTAGGTTCAAACAGATCATTCACAAGTGCTACGGATTCTGAGTTAGGGCCTGTCAAAGTTTGGCATTTTTTAGCACTTAGGGTGCTCAAGGGACGACGCCGATAGGGTATGACCCCAAGAATTCAACTGAGTGGGGGGGTTAAAATAGGAGCATGCACAGGGTAATAATGCCTAACTAGACATGTCAGAACCAACGGTTTGTTATCACGAAGAGAAGAACGAGAAATTGCCCACATGACAACATTCGATTGAATGAGACTGACAATTTTTTTGCCAACTGAAAACATGTTGCCCTAATAAAACTGTAAGGAAACTTGACAAACCGAGATAGGATTTTGTAGGGAACCCTCTTGTGGCCTCGTAGGTTCAAACAAATCATTTGCAAGTGCCACAGATTTTGAGTTAGGGTTTGTCAAAGTTTGACAATTTTTAGCACTTAGGGTGCTCAAGGGACGACGTCGGTAGGGTATGACCCTGAGTGTTCGATCGAGTTTGGGGGGGGGGGGAATAGGAGCATGCATAGGGTAATAATGCCTAACTAGACATGTTGGAACTGATGGTTCATTATCACAATGAGGAGAACAATAAATTGGCCACATGTGAACATTCGATTGAATGAGACTAACGATTTTTTCACCAACTAAAAAATGTTTCCCTAATAAAACCGTAAGAAAAATAGAAAAAATGAGATAGGCTTTTGTAGGGTCCCCTCTCGTGACCCTGTAGGCTCAAACAGATTGTTCGCATTTGCCATGAATTTTGAGTTAGGGCCCATCAAATTTTTAGCAATTAGGGTGCTCAAGGGACGACGTCGATAGGGTATAACCCCGAGCATTTGACTAAGTGGGGGGGACAAAATAGGAGCATGCATAGGGTAATAATTCCTAACTAGACATGTCAGAAAACACGGTTCATTATCACGACGAGCAAAACAAGAAATTGGCCATGCGACAACATTTGATTGAATGAGACTGATGATTTTTTTGCCAACTGAAAAAATGTTGCCCTAATAAAATCATAGGGAAAATTGAAAAACCAAGATAGTCTTTTTTAGGGACCCCTCTCGTGGCCCTGTATGCTTAAATGGATCATTTGTAGGTGCCATGGATTTAGAGTTAGGGCCCGTCAAAGTTTGATAATTTTTAGCATTTAGGGTGCTCAAGGGACGACGTCGGTAGGGTATGACCCTGAGTGTTTGACCAAGTGGGGGGGGGGGGGAATAGGAGCATGCATAGGGTAATAATTCCTAATTAGACATGTCGGAATCGATGGTTCATTATCACAATGAGCAGAACAAGAAATTGGCCACGTGACAACATTTGATTGAATGAGACTTACGAGTTTTTTACCAACTAAAAAAATGTTTCCCTAATAAAACCATAGGAAAACTTGAAAAACTAAGATAGGATTTTGTAGGGACCCCTCTCGTGGCCCCATAGGTTCAAACGGATCATTCAGAGGTGCCACGGATTCTGAGTTAGGGCCCATCAAAGTTTGACAATTTTTAGCACTCAGGGTGCTCAAGGGACGACATCGGTAGGGTATGACTGATGGTATGATGGAAGAATAAGTATCTAGTAGAATACTGAGAGGGGGGGTGAATTAGTATATTGAAAAATAGATACAAAGTTCCCTAACTCAAACTCAGTCAAACAAAGTAAACATATCTCAATCAAGATCAATATTCATAAGAATACTTGACATCAACTAGTTTAATTGTTATGACAACTTTAATAGTAAACAACTTCAATCTTGTAAACATCAACAATGCTTAATCATAACTCAAAATATTCATCTCTCAATGCTTCTACTTAACGTGCCTTATTAGAAGCTAACCAAATCAATAAATAAGATCACAGCCACAAAAGCATTCACCACTTGACACAAATGTTTATACATGGAAAATCCAAATAGGTAAAAACCACGGTGAGATGAGACTCACAAGGATATCTATCTAAACTCTTTTGAAGTTCGCCCTCTTAGGAGCCAAGCCTATTAAAACTTTACAATAAGTCCTGTTAAGAACTAATTCTAGTTAGGAATCACCCAATTAAGGGATTTACAAATATGCCTTGATGAAAAGCACAATACCGTGTTAGGAGTAACCTCATTGGAGGATTTAAGAATCCAAGCTAATGGACCACCTTGTTAGAGGATTTAATGAGTAACCAATCTTGTTAGAGCTTACTCGATTAAGGGATTTCACTTTTGCTATAATTGTTAGAAAACAACAGGTTTTCTTGATCTATCTGAGTAGCACTACATTTGCTTGATCATATCCTTCTAAGATTCAATCTGCCTTCACTCAACATGTAGATCCATTCACTAGTTAGGCAACTACACACTCAATAGGTTTCTATCAATCTTGCCAACAACCTTTACAAACAACTTCATCGACCTTAAATACAAATCAATTAGGTCGGTAATACAACAAACACCTAATTCTCATCATCGAGATTACAAACAAGTAACTACAATCTTGACCATTAGAAATCATGACAATCTCTTCACATTCTTCAAGAAAATTCCAACTGCTCCATGATCACTGCTTCATCGGACTTTGTAACTCATCACGCTTTGTGCATTAGATGCAATCCACTTTTCTCCTTCCCTAGACAAAAAATAAATGCACCAAAACAATTTGAAAATATCCTCATACAATGATCACACATGTCTCCATCATTACTGCTTATCAGATAATAAACCAACAAACTTGATCGGTTAGGGTTTAACAACTGATAGGGTTTACCGGTTATATTACATAGAAAGGTTTAACCCTTTACACCAGTTCACCGGTTCAACTCACAAACTTTACATACCGGTTACTAGCCAATATCAAAACAACAATATCAGCAATAACATGAATATCATTATCGGTTCAATTGACATCAATGACAACATATCATTAATGAAATCTCTATGCAAAATGCCAAAAAACTCAAAATGCCAACAATGACGCTGATTGGTGAATAAGAATCCTAGTTTACATTACCAAGTATTCACCTTGCTTTGTCTATCTTTATCCTGCCATTGGTTCACCTAATCAGACACATAATTCTTCTCCTCAATCACATAATTCTTCTCCCCCTTTCATAGCAATGCCAAAATGAAAGTAAAACATGTAATTCTACTCTCACTTTACATCAACATCATTCTACAACTTGATGCTCCCCCTGTGGAATACATCCACTTCTTCATCAATCCATGTAAACTTCTGCAAGTGGTTCAGGGACTGATGCAATCAGCATCATGCTCAACTAACTTCATGAAGAGGGACAACCCCCAATTGACTTCTAAGATACTCGGAAGTGGTCTTAGGCAGAGGTTTGGTAAAGATATCTACAAGTTGCTCCTTGGTAGAAACATGCTCCAAGATAACATCTTTACTTTGGACTTTTTCCCTCAAGAAGTGATATTTCAATTCAATGTGCTTAGTCCTTGTGCACAAAATAGGATTTTTAGAAATGTTTATTGCACTTGCATTATCACACAAAATCTTTATTGGTTCTGAGATTTCCATCTTCAAACCTTCCAAAATGTGCCTCATCCACATAGCTTGTGTGCAATTTGTATAAGCTACTACATACTTAGCTTCAACAGTAGATTGTGAAGTGTAACTCTCCTTTTTACTACTCCATGAAACTAGCCTTCCTCCTAGAAATAATTCTCCACTGGTAGTACTCTTGCGGTCATCAATATTTCCTGCCCAATCAACATCCGTGTATGCTTTCAAATCAATATTTCCACCATATGGATACCATAACCCATAGTCAACATTACCTTTCAGATATCCAAAAATTCTCTTGGTTGCCATCAGATGTGCCTCCTTTGGATTCATCTAAAATCTAGCAACAATACCAATTGCATGGGCAATATCCGGTCGACTGTGAGCAACATAGTGTAATTTGCCAATCATTGACATGTATTCCTTTTCATCCACAGACTTAGATGCATCTTCCTTGGATAATTTACAACCTGTAACCATTGGGGTTCCAACTGGTTTATAGTCACTCATACTGAAAGTCTTCAAAACCTCTTTCACATACTTTGATCGAGTAATGAAAATACCATTCTTCATCAGTTGTATCTGTAAGCCTATGCAAATTTTTATTTTCCCTACTAATGACATCTCAAATTCATTCTTCATTTCATTTGCAAAACAATTACTCATGCCATCATTACCTCCAACTATAATGTCATCTACAAATACTTCACTAACTAGTATTTTATCTCCTTCAGACTTGAGATAAATGTTGTTGTCATCATTGGTTCTAGAAAATCCTATCTTCATCAGATGAGTATGAAGCCATTTATACTATACTTTGGGTGCCTGCTTTAATCCATACAAATCTTTATGCAATTTACATACCATGTCTTCCTTATCTGTCAATGCATAACCATCAGGCTTCTCTATATAAACCTCTTCTTCCAGTATCCCATTCAAGAATGTAGACTTAAGATCCATCTGGTATAACTTGAACTTCTTATGAGCTGCAAATGCAAGAAATGTTCTGACACCTTCCAGTATTGCTACTGGTGCAAAATTTTCTCCATAATCTTCTCCTTCTTCTTATGCATAACCTTTGCATACTAATATTACCTTATTGCGAACTACAACACCATCTTCATTTAATTTGTTTCTGAACACCCATTAAGTACCTATACCATTCTTTTTTACTAGTTGGGGTACTAGGGTCCAAGTGTTATTCTTCTCAATTTGATCCAACTCCTCCTCCATAGCTTTCACCCAATGATCATCACCAAATGCCTCCTTAGCACTTCTAGGTTCAAAGGTGGAGATCATGCAATAGTTCTCTCTTATTCTCCTTCTAGTTAGTACACCGACATCCTTATCCCCAATTATCTATTTAGGATTCTGATTCAGTCTCACATACCTAGGAATAACATGATCATTCTCTTCAAGTTCAGCTTCTTCATTATCATCTTCCTCTAAATTTATTTGTTATGGTTGAACAAGTACATCAAGATTTTCTTTACCGGTTTATGATTTAACAATTTCAGGTTCCAAATAAAAATGCCAGGATCTTCATCCCTTCTTCTCAAAACTAGTTCCTTCTGAAGCTTCAAGATATTCATCTATACGAACATTAGCACTCTCAATAATTCTTTGTGTCTGGTTGTTGAAGCATTTATAGGCCTTACTCTTGGTGGAATAGCCAAGAAATATGCCTTCATCACTCTTAGCTTCAAACTTCCTTATGTAATCACCTCTTTTAATAAAATGTTTGCTTCTAAATGTCTTAAAATAGCTAACATTAGGTGATCTCCCATACCAATACTCATATGGGGTCTTGTCCTTACCTCTTTTCACTAGAACTCGATTCATTATATAGATAGTTGTACTTACATCTTTCCAAAATGTTTTTGCTACACGTCCTTGTATCAACACAGTCCTAGTAGCTTCAACCACTGACTGGTTGTTTCTCTCTGCTATACCATTCTGCTATGGTGTCCTTGGTGCAGAAAGTTATTGCTTGATACCATTATCATCAAAATACTTAGTGAACTCCATAGAAGTGAATTCACCACCTTGATTTGTTCTTAGACATTTTATCTTTTCGCTACTCTCTTTCTCAACTAAGGCTCTGAATGCCTTGAATTTACCAAAAGCTTCATTCTTATCCTTCAAGAATCTGACCCACATCATCCTTGAACAATCATCAGTGAAGATCATGAAGTATCTTTCACCTTGAATTCTTCTTGTTCTTATTAGTACACATAGATCTGTATGAACCAAATCTAACAAGTTCTCTACTAAGGACTTGCTCTTAAAAGTTGAAGAAGTCCTCTTTCCTAGCTGAGATTCTTTACAAAGATCATTAACCAATTTGTCTAGCTGAGGTAGACCTCTTACTGTCTTAGACTTGCTTACTTTAACAATATTGTCAAAATTTATATGACAAAATATACTATGCCAAAACCAGCTATCATCTATTTTTGTAATCAAATAGTTGCTAACTTTAGGATTGAGATGAAATAGATTACCTTTGGTTTGTTTCCCAGTTGCAATCAATTCACCTTTGTTGTCAAATATTTTGCACATTCCATTTCTAAACTCCAACGGGTATCCTTTGTCATTAAGTTGTGTCACACTTAAAATATTGTTCTTTAGGCCTTCAATCCAATAGACATCGCCAACACTACTCTTCCCATTAAGAGAAATAACTCCTTCACCTTTAACCATACAGGGTGAGTCATTGCCAAATCTGACAACACCGCCATCAAATTCCTTTAGGGAAAGAAATTTTCTTCGATCACCAGTCATGTGATGTGAACAACCACTATCAATGATCCAATCATCAGAGTTATCCATTCTAGATACTAGTGCCTTCTGATATGATATTTCTTCCTTAATAGCTACAAACACAATATCTTCACTAGCTTCATCATCAAATTCTTCATCAGTAATACCACTGTCAATAGCTACAAGACAATCTCTCTTTCCTTTACCCTTGTACTTCTTAAATTTGTCTCTCTTGTATTCATTTTTACCATTAGGGAAATTTGCTACTATATGAACAATCTTGTTGCATGCAAAACATTTTAAAGGTAGCTTAGCTCTATATTTACCAGTGCCTCTAGGCAGTCATTTTGCCAACAATGCTTCAAGTTCCACTAAGTTGTCTTCATCTTCAACATCTCTACTGGATCTAGATTCATAGCTATGGTCGGTATCTCTACTTCTTCTCACATATGGGTTAGAGACAAAAGCTCTGAATGCAGATTTTGATTTCTGTACACTACCATCATAGCCATTTAGTTCAAAAGCAGTAAGTTTGTCAATAATAGAGTCAAGAGTTACCTTTGTCTTGTCAATGGATTTCAACTCCTAAATAGCTGCAACTCGGATAGCATAGACTCGTAGCAGGGTTCTCAGTACCTTACTAATTACTATGGCATCTTCCACTTTCCCTCCTACACTCTTTATCTCACCAACTATCTCTTTAATCCTTTGACCGTACTGCTGGATATTCTCACCTTCAGACATTCTCATGTCATCAAATTTTCCTCTTAAACTCTCCTCTTTGGAAATCTTAACATGTTTCATCACCGCTATAAGTCTCTTCAAGTTTTTGCCATACTTAATGTGCAAGTTCAAGACCATGAACATCTATATATTCAGCATCAGACAGGGAATTGATAATAGCCTCTAATGCTTGGTGATTTTCTTGTTGTTCTTTCTTCTAATCATTAGTCAGGATTCCAATAGGTGTAATATACTTAGTTCCTATATGATCCCAATACAGACTACCAAGACTCTTGATGTAAATCTTCATTCTGTCACTCCATATTCTATAGTTATCTTTGTTGAACTTCAGACCTTCTTTCTTCATCATGATCTACAAGATATTTTCCTCAAGTTGTTAGGCTTTAATATTAAGAGGACCTAAGATGCTCTGATACCAATTGATGGTATAATGAAAGAATAAGTATCCGATAGAATACTGAGAGGGGGGGGGGCGAATTAGTATATTGAAAAACTGATACAAAATTTCCAAACTCAAACTTAGTCAAACAAAGTAAACATATCTCAGTCAAGATCAATATTCATAAGAATACTTGACATCAACCAGTTTAACTGTTATGACAACTTTAACAGTAAACAACTTCAATCTTATAAACATAAAAAATGCTTAATCATAACTCAACATATTCACCTCTCAATGCTTCTACTTAACATGCCTTATCAGAAATTAACCAAATCAACAAATAAGATCACAACCACAAAAGCATTCACCACTTGACACAAATGTTTATACATGGAAAACCCAAATAGGTAAAAACCACAATGAGATGAGACTCACAAGGATAGCTATCTAAACTCTTCTGAAGTTTTCCCTGTTAGGAGCCAAGCCCATTAAATATTTACAATAAGTCCTGTTAAGAACTAATTCCGGTTAGGAATCACCTAGTTAAGGGATTTACAAATATGCCTTGATGAAAAGCACAATACCCTGTTTGGAGTAACCTCATTGGAGGATTTAAGAATCCAAGCTAATGGACCACCTTGTTAGAGGATTTAATGAGTAACCAAGCTTGTTAGAGCTTACGCGGTTAAGGGATTTCACTTCTGCTATAATTGTTAGAAAACAACAGGTTTTCTTGATCTATCTGAGTAGCACTACATTTGCTTGATCATATCCTTCTAATCTTCAATCTGCCTTCACTCAACGTGCAGATCCATTCATTGGTTAGGCAACTACATACTCAATAATTTTCTATCAATCTTGCTAACAACCTTTACAAACAACTTCATCGACCTTAAATACAAATCAATTAGGTCGGTAACACAACAAAAACCTAATTCTCATCATCGAGATTACAAACAAGTTAGTACAATCTTGACCATTAGAAATCATGACAATCTCTTCACATTCTTCAGGAAAATTCCAACCGCTCCATGATCACTGCTTCATCAAACTTTGTAACTCATCACGTGCTATGCATTAGATGCAATCCACTTTTCTCCTTCCCTAGACAAAAAATAAACGTGGCAAAACAATTTGAACATATCCTCATACAATGATCACACGTGTCTCCATCATTACCGCTTATCAGATAATAAACCAACAAACATGATCGGTTAGGGTTTAATAGCTGATAGGGTTCACTGGTTACATTACATAGAAAGGTTTAACCCTTTTCACTGGTTCAACTCACAAACTTTACATACCAGTTACTAGCCAATATCAAAAACAACAATATCATCAATAACATGAATACTATTACTGGTTCAATTGACATCAATTACAACATATCATTAATGCAATCTCTATGCAAAATGCCAACAATGACCCCAAGCATTCGACCGAGTGGAGGGGGGGGGAATAGGAGCATGCATATGATAATAATGCCTAACTAGACATGTTAGAACTGATGGTTCGTTATCATGATGAGTAGAATGAGAAATTGGCCACGCGACAACATTCGATTGAATGAGATTGATGATTTTTTCACCAACTAAAAAAATGCTGCCCTAATAAAACTGTAGGCAAACTTGAAAAACTGAGATAGGATTTTTTAGGGACCCGTCTCGTGGCCCCATTGGTTCAAACAAATCATTTGCAGGTGCCATAGATTTTGAGTTAGGGCCCGTCAAAGTTTGACAATTTTTAGCACTTAGGGTGCTCAAGAGATGACGCCGATAGGGTATGACCTCGAGCGTTCAACCAAGTGGGGGTGGCAAAATAGGAGCATGCATAGGGTAATAATGAATTGCATTTTTCATTAAATGAATTATATTGTATTGTTCATTAAATGAATTGTATTGTTCATTAAATGAATTGTATTGTGCATTAAATGAATTATATTGTTCATTATACAAACAATAGTTATGATGAAATGAAATGAATTATATTATTCATTAAATAACCATTGTTAATTATTGGATTGAAGATTAAATCTCTCCATGATAACACCATGCGCACATGAGCAACAATTTATATGATAAAATATCAACTTTTGTATATATGAAAATGTCAAATGATTACAAGTGTATGTCCATGCACAAATATGACATAAATGCCAACTCAGAAAATGTGTGTCTATATATGTGAATGTATGTCCATATACAAAATATACATGCCAACTAGACATGTAAGCATCCCAAAAATATTTATAACATCCTAAGCTATTGATGGATCATCAAAATCTATCCTCTTCACTGCACTGCCATCAAAAGTAGGCTGAGCGATTGACCCAAGCTGAGAAACCAAAAGGCTACTCAAAGAGTGAATAGTCGATATGGTATGTGATGTCGCCTCATAGATGATATCTGGATGTTGCATTGGAGGTGGGGGATCAACAAGAGGAGGGGGGACACATGGGCCCTGGACTACTCTGACTGCCCCAGGTCTATTTTCGGGCATACCTAAACCCACACCCTGGAAAGGTTGGATGTCAAAGTAGTTCACATGTTTTCCTAAAACAAACTCAGCATACAATTTTTCGATGAAGTAGAAGGGGAAATCAAGATTGTTGTTGGGTGGTTTATCGAAAACCATCCACCAATGATCCCAAAAAGTTTTCACAATACCATCATTTGTGCACCATTTAATAGAAATTTTTATTTTTTGGGGATCTACGGGATGACCAGTGCGGGGATTCACAAACAATGCGGCTTTGAATATCTCAATATCCTTGATCTCCTTATAGGATAAGCCATCCGCATATTGTTCCCTCATATAATCTCACCACAAAAGAGCTCCATTGTTCTCCTTAGTGACAATTTCTATACTCTTTATGATCAACGTGAGGGGATCAAACATTGGGTTCAGGCGAGGGATCCTACGATAGACATCTACAATCCCCCTCAATTGGTTCAAATTTTGTGCAATTAAATCTTGAATTGAGGGGGGCTTTAGCAAAGGAGAGTTTTGTGCAGGAGGGTTTGGTTGTTGCCGTTGTGGTTGATCAATGTTTTCGATGTTATCCCCCATTTTTAACCTAATTGAATGTAAACAATTGAATTTAGTTAACAAATTTGAACAATTTGGTATTTGATTTTAAAAAATCTAGTTTTCATGAAAAAAACATATTTTGAATGAAAATGATGAAAAACAATAAAAATCCCGCCTTTTATAGTATTTTTTAGCAAATTTGGGTCAAACAACCAGATATTGGGTCCAACCAAATATCAGATTTTAAAAAATCGCGCAGCCCATGGGTGAAAAATAACTCACGAAATGTCACAGTCCACTTATATTATCTCAGAAAATTGGATATCCGATTTTTATACATAAATTATTTTAAAATAACATTATATTATATAATATAATAATATATTAAATAATGTGTATTATATAATATATAATATATAATGTAATATAATAATATATTATATATTACACATTATATAATATATAATATATAATATATTATATAATATGTAATATATAATATAATATTATATTACATTATATATTATATAATATGTAATATATAATATATTATTATATTACATTATATATTATATATATTATATAATTTATTTTTAATTTAAAATTACCTATATATCTGATTTTATTCGATATCCGATTTGCTTAGGTGTTTACCATGCCAAGGTTAACTGACACCCAGGCTAAGCAAAAAGTCAACACAGATTTTCACGTTTTTAGGCAAAGTGGAAAAGGCTATTTTTTTCACATCACCACTTTTTGGCCCCCTATGATCCTGCACTAACCCATGATACGAGCATGGATTGTGTTTCAAATGCTTTAATGGATAGACGTATCTTGATATGAACGCATGGTATTTAGAGAGAGGAACATAGTGAATGAAGGGCATCACATTACATCACTAATACATTTGGACTAGATTTTCAATTGAGGTTTTCAATGGAGAAGGTATATTGTGGCCAAATTTGATTTTTTTTGAAAAAATGCCCGCATTTGTCGTAATTCCGACGAAAATAACCCTTTTGGTTTGGACGAAGAAGGCATTAGCAATGAGAATTTTCTTTTTTTCAAAAAAGTGCTCGAGTTCATCATAATTCTGATGACAACAACCATTACAAAATAAAAAAAGAGGCGAGGAATTCATTTGTGAATTGCAATCCTGCGTAGGCGTTCATGGCAACTTCAACTCCCAAGAACGTCAAACCCACGTCGAAGGCAATCCCATGCAGGAGGTAGATTCAAATTGCCCTAGTTTTTAATTTCATGTTGCAAAAAATATACATGTGGTGGTTAATTGTCCTAGTTTAATCTTGTAAAACCATAGAAATGTGATTGAGGAGTAAGCGTTTATTTAGTATCAGCAATCCCTTCCTCCCATATACGCGCATGTTGATTGTTCACATGAGATCACATCTCTTTGCGGCATTGTATCAAACAATTCACGAGCCTTGTCCATGTTTCCACATTTTGCATTCAAGTCAAGCAGGGCATTTGCAAGTACAACACCTAACAAAATTCCTCTATCCGTTATGCTTTGATGGATGTCCATACCCTATTCCAAAGCTCCCATTTTTGCACAGGCAGGGAGGATGCTGGCAAAGGTTGTGGAATCTGGCTTTATGCCTTCCAATTTCATTTGCTTGAAAGTGTCTAAAGCCTTTTCGACAAATCCATTTTGTGCATATCCAACAATCGTTGTAGTCCACGAGACAACATTTCTTTCAGGTATTCTATCAAACAGTTCACGTGCCTTGTCTATGCTTCCACATTTTGCATACATGTCTACCAAGGCAGTTACAACTACAACATCTAAGAAAATTTCTCTATACTTTATGCTTCGATGAATGTCCATACCCTATTCCAAATCTCCCATTTTGGCACAGGCAGGGAGGATAGTAGCAATGGTCATGGAATTTGGCTTTACACCTACCGATTGCATTTGCTTGAAAGCTTCTAAAGCCTTCCCAACAAATCCATTTTGTGCAGTTGCAACTACATCTGACAAAATTCCTCTATCTTTTATGCTTTGATGGATGTTCATAACCTGTTCCTGTAGCGTCCTAAAATTGCGACACTTGCAATTTTGACTGCATTTCGGTCTTCACGATGGCGACGCAACACGCAACCTGAATGGAGACCCCGAAACCTACTTACGACACTAAAAACTGCATTTTTCAAGCACCCTGGCCTGAATCTCCTTTGCACCCTGCTGTCCCAGGAGGTGGGACCAGAGCGCCCAGCGCCCTGGTCCTTTAGGACCAGGGCACCCAGCGCCCAGTGCCCTGGTCCCCCAGGACTATGGCGCCCAGCGCCCTGGTCCCTGGCCCTATTTTGGGCCCGGTCTCCTATGGGGTCTCGGGTCTTTTTGTTTGCAAATTGGAAATTATTGTTTCTTGGTCGGCCTAAGGTCGGGAAAATCAGTCTATCAGCCCTAATTGACAAGTATATAAACTACATTTTCCTCTCCCATTTGGGTAGATGAAAGGAAGAAGGACATATGTGTACAAGGCATGGAAACTATACTCAAACATTCAAGCATTCAAGCATTCAAGCATTCCTTCTAAGTCTCCATTCAAGGCTAAGTGTTGCATTCAAGACAAGGATTCAACCATTGAAGAGGAGATCACTTACTACAACATACAACATACAACATACAACAAACAAAAACATCTATACCTTCGCACATAAGGATACAAACATCCTTACAACAAGGTATTAGTACTTGTTTTGCATTACATACATTTACATTTACAGCAATTTCTCATTTCTTGGTTAATTCCAAAACCGGGGTTTGACCTAAAGGCAAACCCCTAATCCCTAACCCCCCAATCATCTTCACTTTTCTATGTGTAGGTTGCAGGTACGCAGCTGAAATTGAAGATCTGGAATCCTTGTGCAGAGACATATAGATCCCCCTTCATTTTGCGGATTTTTCGGAGGACCGTGTGCACGTCGGGCGCCATCGTCCCGTCAACTTTTGCTCAAATTTGTAGGACATCACCGTATCGACATTTTACTGCTAATTCCAGGTCCGCAGCTTCATCCAATATCCCTATCTCAGTTTATAAGCGAATCTTTCTCACTTCCTATGCACTCCTAGCTTAATTCTTCTATCAACATTCTTTACAAAAGAGGGTAGCCTTGCTTTCTTAACCCTTGAAACTCATTTAGCATCCAATCTTGCCTTGTGTGGGATTGGATCTTGTGGGTTTCAACCCCTCTTTTGAATGTAAAGTCTCCCCTAAGTGAAAACCATCAACCCTAGCAACCTCCCTTCTCTCTCCTCGGAGTTGGAAGAGGGGAGAGCAACTAGGGTTCGATTGCGATTTTCTGCTTTACATTTTGGTGAACCCGACGTGAACATCCTTTCTGATTATTCATGGTTAGATTTGAAAATTTGATTCCTTGATTACATTTCCATGTTTAATCTTTTGCAAATTTTAGAGGTTGATTGCATAAAAACCCTAAAATTTCTTTTTAGTAATTGAACTTGTGAAATATTTAATTGTTAATGCTTGTTTCAGATCTACCTTTCTATTACAAATTATCAATTCATATTTGTGCTTTAATTTTGAAAATTAAGTGGTTAAGTGTCAAAACCCTAATTTTTGAAACCCTCTTGATTCAACCTTTGTCCGACAATTTCACTGATCCAAACATCTCCAAATCAGCTGTAACTTTGGATTCCGCATTAAAATCACAATATCTTTCATCCCTGAAAATTTGGAAAAAAGTTGCGAGGACCGTGTGCACTCCGAGCGCCATCGTCCCCGACATTTTTTTCGAAATTTTGGGAGCTAGATCTTAATGTTTTTTTCTGCTAAAATCCAGAATTTTGGCTGATTTTATCAATTATAACACTTTCAAAATTACAGTCAAAGTTGGTCTTGTGATTGCTTGGTTTAGGGCTCCTAATTATTCAAAAATCATTGAAATTGAAATTTTGTGTCAAAATTGTGTTCTTACTGTCCTAAATCTGAAAAGTGTGTTTGCATTCATTTGAAATTTCAGTGCTTTATTCAAATTCTTGCAATTTGTGACTTTTGAAATTAAGTGCTTAATTACAACAACTTTGATTTCCGCTTTCAAAATTGAATTTTGCGTGAAATTGAGTCAACTTTTAAATTTCAAAATTTGCATTGCTCTTGACATTCCCTCTAAAATCATAAAATTCAAAATTTCAGTTTCCCTCTCTTTTTCAAAATTCAAATTTTGCATTTTTCGACAATCTTGGTAGGATTCAATTTTGAGATTGCAACTTTAATTTGGCCTATCTACAGATCGTAAAATCACTCAATTTTTTCAGGTTAGCTTTAAAATCATCATAACTTTCATCCCTGCAAATTTTGAAAAAAGTTGCAAGGACCGTGTGCACTCTGAGAGCCACAGTCTCGGACATTTTTTCCGAAATTTCGGGAGACTGTCGTGATTGCATTTAACAGCTTAAATCTAGAAGATTGGCTGATTTTACTGAAATTTGCTACCTCTAAATTCAAAATCTTCTCTCTCTCTCTAGTGCATGAGTTTTACAACAATAAGCCCTACTTACACTATTCCCATTTGACGAAGCCGTAGAATTAAGTCTTTCCGAGGTTTAATTATCGAGGAGATGGAACCTAATTTGAATAGCCTTTTTAACGAGGACATGGGTAATTCCTCTAATCCTCCTAATGATGAAGAAGCTCTCCATGAGGTTTCTGTAGAACAACTTTCGAAATTGGATAATCAATTTGATGATTTTCGACAATGGATGTCTCAAGAATACCCTGATAGTCAAGCTCTTCCTTTAATTGAGGGTCTAAAACGTATGCTTCAAAGTGATAAGAATGGAATTGATATTTTGTGTGGTATTGCACACATTGTGGATTTGAATGTGATGCCTATAAAGAGTTGTGCCGAATCTTTAGGTTATACACAACCTCCTACACAAGTCAATCATTTTATTCCTTTGACAACTCCTATTGCTAGCATACCTACCTTTACATCAAACATAATGGCTACTTCAATACAAGACATTCCTCCTGTGATCACTAGTCATGGGGGCAATCCTTCCTCTTCAATTAACCCTCTTCCTTCATTTAATCCGACTTCTTCATTCATTCCTTCAATGAGTGTTCCTATTACATCTTCACAAATGAACATGACGCAAGGGGGCAATTCATTCAACCATTCCATTCCTCCTTGTAGTGTTCCTCCTGTCCAATCATCTCCTATGATTAATTATCATAGAGTCCCACCACCTTACTCTCTACCTTCTTTCAATAACATAACACCTCCATCTCAATCTAACACGTCTAATATGAATTCTTCGACTGAAGCGACCATTAACAATCTTGCACAAACTATCTCTTCTTTAGAGCAACAAATTGCCTTTATGAATCAATCTAAGTTTAGTGTGCCCACATTTGATGTTGCGAGCCCACTTTCTCTTGACATTGTTCGAGCTATCCCTCCTAAACATGTTGAAATCCCGCATTTGGAGCTCTATAATGGTAAAGGTGATCCTCTAACACATGTTAAGACTTTTCAAACAATTTGTACCAATTTTGCTTATGACCAAAGGTTGCTTGCAAAATTGTTTACTAGAACATTAAGAGATAAAGCCCTACAATGGTATTGCTCGTTGCCTTCTTATTCTATTACTTCTTTTGAACAACTTGCAAATGCTTTCATTCAACAATTTCAAAACAATATAAGTCCTAAAGTTACTTTGATTGATTTAATGCATTGTAAACAAGGTGTTAAAGAAAAAGTGACTGATTTCATTGGTAGATATAAGCATTTGTATGCTCAAATTTCTTTTCCAGTACCTGACAATGATATTCAAAGAATCTTTATTTCTAATTTACAAAAAGATATTCGAGACAAACTTCTGTTTTCTGAGTTTACTTCTTTCCAACAGTTGTGTGCAACTCTTCACAATTATCAACTGACTGTGAGTCAAATGGAACAATTACATCCTATGGCTCCGAGTGATAAGGGAGATAGCAGTCGACAACCATTTGGAAAGTTTAAACCGAATAGAGATTCCATCAAATTCAATAAAAACATCATCAACAACAATGTGAATGCAGCATCAGGTGTGCCTCCTATTTCTAAATTTTTCAAGAAAGAAAGAAAGTATACTCCTTTGAATGAATCATTGCATAGTATTATGAATAAGTTATTGGAACAAAATGTGCTTACTCTTCCTCCTATAAGGCAAATTGATCCTGCAAAGATTACTTCACCTTATTTTGATAAGAAAGCTTTTTGTCAATTTCATCGTCAGCTTGGGCATGATACTGAAAAATGTTTTTCTTTAAAGGGTAAAATTCAAGATTTGATTGATAATAATACTATTTCTATTTCTGGAGTGAATGATAAAGGCAATACATCTGTAGCTCCTCCTAACCAAAATCTTCAGATTTTTACTGATCCATTACCTTCCCATACCTCTAATGTGATTGAGGCTAATGATTCCTCTCTCTCATCTGATGGTCTTGTGTCTATGACTCTGAATGTGATTAACTTTGTAGAGCAGCAAGAAAATCCTAAAGAACCTTCCATCATATTTGATTCTAGTGAAACTATCAAGGCACCTGATGGTCCTTTATACATAGTTGCAAAAGTTAAGAATACACCTTGCCGTGGAGTGCTTATTGATCCTTCGTGCATGGTTAATGTTATTACTGAAGAATTTCTTTTTACTTTGCAATTGAATCAAGTGATCTATGACAAAACAGATGTGGTTGTGAAATTATTTGATGCATTTTCTTCTCCTGCAATTGGTTCTATTACGTTACCTATTGAAGTTCATAACAAATCCCTTGATGTGAACTTTGCTATTATTCCTTCGTCCGAACAATTTCGTGTGAAGCTTGGCTATCCTTGGCTATCTTCCATGAAAGGTATTGCTTCTCCTATTCATAAGTGTTTGAAATTTCCCCATAATGGTGAAGTTGTTACTATCAATCATAGTCTCTTTAAACCAGCTAAAAGAACTTCTAGCGTTCCTATTGATTATTTTTGGCCTAAACAATTCCAATCTCTTCCTCCGCGAAGTGATCATCTTTTCAAATCTTATCAAAAGTGGAAAACAGATATGATCCTATCTCTAAGTGAGCCTAGAACACCCAAACTTGATATTCCTATCGTTCTTGAGAAGGAAGTTCTTCCTTTGAAAGATAAAACTAATGTCTTTCCTCAAGAAGATTCCCAACCCATCCCTATGGATGTGATTATATCTATGCTTAATAAACCTTCTAAAAGTAGACCTATACCTCCTCGTCATGGTGGATTTGGTCTCCTTCCTAAACCAAATATTCCTCCTTTATATGGAGCAGTTCCTCCTCCTTCCTTCTATAGAGAGAAGAGACCTTCTTCTTCTCCTATTATCCAGCCTAAGAGACCACAACCTAAACACCCAAGTAATAAGGATGAGAACATTCCTCCTCCTCAATCTTCTCCACTTCCTACTAAGACTAGACGAAATCGTTCTGCACGTGAACGCCGACGAAAGCGTCATCTTAGAGCTCAAGCAGCTGCTTCTCAAACTTTGCAATCTCCAAAAACACCTTCAACAAGCATTATTCTATTTTCTCCAAAATCTCCTAAACATAAGATGCATGATGGTCTTGATCCTGTACGGGTTAAAGATCCTATTTTTATAAATCTTGATGATGCTATAGATGAAAATATTATTCATGATGAAAATGTTACTCCCCTTGCTTCTGATAGTGAATATGAACTTGTTGATATTGATAACCATTTATCTAACGAATTTTCTAAAGCACTTATCCTAGCTCCTAGACAAGAACAACGTGGCTCGGGACATGAACATAGCCCTTGTTTGGATCTTGTGATAGCTCCATCTGCTATGTTGGATGTTCCTCCTCTAGCATGTTCCCTGCCTTCTCGAAACATTGATCAGCAAGATCGGGGGGTAGATGACATGCTAGACTAGTTTCATTAGCATAGCAGATTCTCTCCTCCTCTCTTTTGTTACTTCTTCTATATGTTATTCTCATTCTTCTATTTGTTGTCCTTAGTGTTGTCTACTTGAGGATGATGCAAAGCATTGCGACCTCTTTTGGTCTCTCTCATGTTGACTCAAAAGACACATGTGTTCCCTTCTTCTAGGTGACCTTCCTTGATTGGGGAATGAAGAACAATTATGCATACATACATATGATATATATACATGAACTATCATACAGCATACTGACCCCGAGGAAAGCGAAGTCACCTTGTACTTTGTGTTTTGTGTCTATTATCCTTGGGTTTATCTCACACTTGGGGGCTAAATCTTTGTGATAACGTGCTCCTTTCCGTTCTCATTTCTTATGTGTATCACTACGTTAAAACAATCACCCCCGTTGAGGCATGTGCGATCACTTTAACATAGGGGGGCATACACCCTGTCTATCCTTTCAAGATACTTGAAAATTTCTTGGCGAACGTAGCTTTGCCTTGAAAATTTTTGGTATTTCTTTTGCATGACTCATAGTGAGGGAACCTTACTACTGACAGTCATGGTTCTCCCTCATGATCTTCCCTTTTACTTTGTCAATCAAAGTTGTAAGATCCTTAGTCCACTGGGGGCTTGGTGTGTCTTGCCTCCTTGACGTGGTGAAAGTCTTTCAATGTTGTTTCCTTGTACTTTACTGGAAGTATGAGCATACATACTCCCGCTAAAGTGGGGGCTAAATGTAGCGTCCTAAAATTGCGACACTTGCAATTTCGACTGCATTTTGGTCTTCACGATGGCGACGCAACACGCAACCTGAATGGAGACCCCAAAACCTACTTACGACACTAAAAACTGCATTTTTCAAGCACCCTGGCCTGAATCTCCTTTGCACCTTGCTGTCCTGGGAGGTGGGACCAGAGTGCCCAGCGCCCTGGTCCCTCCTATGGGGTCTTGGGTCTTTTTGTTTGGAAATTGGAAATTATTGATTCCTGGTCGGCCTAAGGTCGAGAAAATCAGTCTATCAGCCCTAATTGACAAGTATATAAACTACATTTTCCTCTCCCATTTGGGTAGATGAAAGAAAGAAGGACATATGTGTACAAGGCGTGGAAACTATACTCAAACATTCAAGCATTCAAGCATTCAAGCATTCCTTCTAAGTCTCCATTCAAGGCTAAGTGTTGCATTCAAGTCAAGGATTCAACCATTGAAGAGGAGATCACTTACTACAACATACAACATACAACATACAACAAACAACAACATCTATACCTTCGCACATAAGGATACAAACATCCTTACAACAAGGTATTAGTACTTGTTTTGCATTACATACATTTACATTTACAGCAATTTCTCATTTCTTGGTTAATTCCAAAACCGGGGTTTGACCTAGAGGCAAACCCCTAATCCCTAACCCCCCAATCATCTTCGCTTTTCTGTGTGTAGGTTGCAGGTACGCGGCTGAAATTGAAGATCTGGAATCCTTGTGCAGAGACAAACAGATCCCCCTTCGTTTCGCGGATTTTTCGGAGGACCGTGTGCACGCTGGGCGCCATCGTCCTGTCAACTTTTGCTCAAATTTGTAGGACAGCACCGTATCGACATTTTACTGCTAATTCCAGGTCCGCAGCTTCATCCAATATCCCTATCTCAGTTTATAAGCGAATCTTTCTCACTTCCTATGCACTCCTAGCTTAATTCTTCTATCAACATTCTTTACAAAAGAGGGTAGCCTTGCTTTCTTAACCCTTGAAACTCATTTAGCATCCAATCTTGCCTTGTGTGGGATTGGATCTTGTGGGTTTCAACCCCTCTTTTGAATGTAAAGTCTCCCCTAAGTGAAAACCATCAACCCTAGCAACCTCCCTTCTCTCTCCTCGGAGTTGGAAGAGGGGAGAGCAACTAGGGTTCGATTGCGATTTTCCGCTTTACAGTTCCAAAGCTCCCATTTTGGCACAGGCTGGGAGTAGGCTGGCAAACGTAACTAAAGAAATATAATGATCAACTCCAAAGACATCAAACCACTACTAACAAAACCAAGAGTCTAAAATATGATAGGGAATACTGTGAGTTGTCCTGAAATAAAATATTTTATTTTCAATTTCAACTAAAACATAATTACTTAGCCATTTAATGTTATTAATAAGTGTTTAATTTATGAAAGAGATAAATGGTTGGCCACAAGTACATGAGTTACTAAATGCACACAAATAAGTGAATTTGATATTCAAAACTATCTACAATGAATTCAATTCTTGTCCATTAGTCATTTATGTTTGCAATAAGCATCTTTCTTTGTTTTTCTTAATCTTTTTTCATAGTTATGTGCATATTTCACATTCTATAATTAGGATATCAATTGCTATGGCTAAACACTAGCATGATGTTTGTGTTGTGGTATAGATGCATGGAAAAATAATTATGGGATTGTTATATTATAGAGATCATAAATCTAGATATCGCATATTAGTTCTAGCTCTTCTTGGATTGAGTCTAAAGTTGACATACAGTCATAAAGCCATTATTAGCAAATCTATCCATTTCTAGTAAAGACAATTGAGAAAGTCATTTTGATATTGAGAGTTTCTTATCTATTTACCTATTGATCATTATTAAGCCATAATATTTATGTCTATTTATCTCTCTTGCAAAACCTTTGTAAGTGTCCTAGATTGTCCCTGCTACTCACTCTTCAATTTAGATAAATGGAGCTCTAAAGATTTGTTGCACAAGATGGTGTTGAACGTATCAACAAGGCTAGCATGGAAGGCATGTTCAAGCTTCCACTTGTACAACTTACAACAAATGATTTGTTGATAGAAGAAATTCTTGAAATAGGGATACAATCTAAAGACAAGTAAGTACATACAAACCTCCTCAGTTGAAAGTAAAATCTGTGTATAAAAAGAGTACATTGAATCCCAATCCATAAACAAAATAGAGATATCGATGGAGAATTAATTGGATGTAGCATGTCGCACCAAAGTTGTTAGAGTATGCTAAGCTAGTACATAATGTTTTGTAAAGCCACATTAGTATTTTACCCAGATCATTATCTACCAAAACTAACTATAGTAATCCTTTTGAGGATTCATTTCATGGTGCTAGATCTTCATTTATTTCCACTTCTTGTTGGAGAAAAGAACATTTATTTCTTGACGTAGATGAATATCCCATCCACAAAGGACAAGGCCCTTTCTAGAATATAATAAATTCTACTCCAACAAAAGATATTGGGGGTTTCACTAGAGATATTGAATAAGAGATAGACTTACTACTGCATTAAAAGCATTGGCATGTTCTTCATTGATTGACGTAAACTCTCTGTGACGCCACCACAACCAACAAAGGTGTAAAAAGTTATTTGCAATGCATGGATTTTTAGGATTGCCCTTTGAGAAAATAGAATTAAAGTATGGAAGTAGGATCTGCCAACTCCTAAGGGAAAGACCATGTCAGACAATATCAATGAACAACAAAATAAGGAGACAATTGCTAGATTGTGGTCTAACTTGAAAAGAAAAGGTGATGGAAAATGTTATTGTCCGTGCAAAATTTGTAAGGGGTTAGAGACTAGAAGACTTCTAATCATAATAGTGAAGAAACATTGTAGGCTGCATGGTCACATTGAAGGTGGACATGATTATCATCCATTTGTAAGTTTTTCATTATATCATTTTGACAATTTATATACATAATAAATCACATGATGATGAGATCATGATCACGGTTTATTTATGTATATCAATTTTATATAGGTCGAGCACCCCGGAGCACATGGTATGGATCAACACAACCCTGAGAATATGGTTTTCAAAGTGGATGAACATGGAGGTGTGAATATTGAAGCTGAAGATAATGATCCCATGGAAGATGACGATCATGAGACAGAAAACACAATTGAAGATGATGGTACAAATACATTGATCCATGACTCATTTAGTACTCATGCAGTTGATCATGATGATGAAGATGACCTTGATGTTGTTCATGATGTCCCTCTACTTGAGAAGGCATTTGAGGCCCTTTACGAAGGCTCGTGGGCAACTTTTCTCTCTGCTATATTGTTGTTGGTGAACTTGAAGGTTATGAATGGTTTATCCAACATAACAATGTCACGTATGTTAAGGCATGTCATATATGTCATAATAAACTATGAATCATTCTATACCATTAATATTCTTTATTATAACAAATTATATTTTGTTGCTGTAGATTGATAGGTGAGTTTTTGTTACCACCAACAAATATTATACCTCACTCATATCGAGAATTATCTGCCGTTATGAAAGATATTGGAATGGAGTATCAAGCAATAGATGCTTGTCCCAATGATCATATTATATATCACAAACAACATGAATTTTGAACTGAATGCCCTGAATGTCATATCAATAGATATTGAACAGATCAAATAACAAAAAGGGTTCCTCGCAAGGTTCTTCGCTATATTCCCATTATTCCATGTATGCAATGATTATTCAAGTGCACTAGCTTGGCACAATTTATGGATTACCATGCACACAATAGAAGTCGAGATGACATTATTCAAATGCCTATGGATGGTTCAACATTTATGGACATAGAGGAAAAGTGGCCACACTTTAAAGAAGAAAATCATAATCTCAGGCTTTCATTGGCAGCGGACGGTGTCAATCCATTTGGAGAGATGAGATCTATTTACTTAGTGTGGCCTATTTTTGTTATCAACAATAACATTCCTCCATGGATGTCAATAAAGAGGGAGCACATAATGTTGGCAATGATTGTTCCAGGTATTTTATCATTTAAATATAGTCGTCTAAATTTAATTATAAATATTGCAGTAAAATGGTCATAATAATTATGTAATGTTTTTGTTCATTCGATTAGGTAAGTACCAAGTTAAAGATATGAATGTATATATCGAGCCTCTTATCGATGAGTTGCTAGAGTTATGGAATGGTGTCACTATGTATGACGTCTCTAGACCAATAGGACAAAGACAATTTCAATTCTATGTGATGCTTCTATGGACAATACACGATGCCCCGGGGCTAACACTTTTTTGTGGTATGTTATAGTGTTTAAGTTGTTCATGAACATTATAATTCAAAATATTATCATATTTAATCCAATTATACATTTTCTTTTAGGTCTTCAAACAAAGGGAAAATTTGCATGTCCTGTTTGTGGTCCAAAGATGAAATCTCATCATTCAAAAAGTTTAGGAAAGCAGGTGTTTGATGAGTATAGACACTTTCTCCACAAAAATCATAAGTATCGAAATACTAAAAAACATATTTTCAATGGGAAAGAAAAGAATACATCAAAGCCACAAAGAATGACACCTCACTTGTGGAAGTTGGAATATAATAGAATTAATTGTCAAGGTAATGCCATTCCATCTATTGGTTTGTCATAAAACATCTTATCTATTTTGTTTTGTTTACTGATGATGTGATTGATGATCATGAAGGTCATGAAGGCATAAATGACCACCTTCCTAAGGGAATAAAAAGTTATCCCTGACAATTTAGTAGGTTGCCCTACTACGAGCAGTTACAAATTGTTCATTTGTTTGATAGTATGCATATTGGAAAGAATATAACATAGACAATATGGAAAATATTAGATGGAAGGCGTGACAAAGAAAAAATTATCAAAATATGTAGTGACATTTAGGATTCCAATCATGCAATGATAAATGTCATTCAATCAAATAGCCATGGAGACCAGATTAATATAAGTGACCTTCCTTGGTTATTAATGAACCAGCAAAGCAATGCTATAAAAGAAGTCATACGAAAAATTTGATTTCCCATAGGATTTGCTATGAACATAAACAATCTCATATCAAAGAAAAGTGAATTTGGGCCAGGGATGAAAATGCATGATTGGCATACCTTCATTAAGGTAATTATGTTCATGTGTTTTTAATATGTATTTAAGTATTGCGTGTACGTGTACTTTTCATTATGTTAAAAAAGAATGAAAAGATAATTTTATAATTGTTGCAGTACGTTCTACCTCTATCTCTCCTAGACGACTTCAACAATAATGTCAAGCAAGTCATATATGATCTTGGAAAATATATGAGGTAAGTAGTGATATTTGTTTAGTTCGTTGTATAGATATTATATTTGCGATTTATTTTACTTCTTATGTAATATATTTTTTTTTCTTCTTGAATACCTTGTAGGTGGTTGTCATGTAAAGAAATCCATAAAGACGATATAAAATATTGGAAGAGAAAAATTCCTCATTTAATGTGTGAAACACAAAAGTGTCTACCTCCAGCTTTTTTCAATGCATAAGAACACTACCTTATACACCAAGTTGAGGAGATTGAATTGTGTGGACCTGTACACACTAGGTCAATGTGGATGGTTGAGAGGCACTTGAAATTTTTGAAGGCTTTGGTTCGACAAAGAGCACATCCTGAGGGTTCTATGGTGGAGGGATATATGGTATACCAGACTATGGTGTACATTTCTGAATATGTTCCTAAGTTTGCAACAAAGATCCATGTGGATCACATTTGGGATCCCAACACCATTAACAAATTTGAAGGGAAGTACTTGATGAGGAAAGGTAGATTGAGGAAAGTGAGAGGCAATTATAAGATGTTATTGTAGTTAATTAATTCTTAATCTTCAAAATAAATTAGTTGTAAGACGTCTATTTATTTTTTGTACAGTTGGTCAAGAGTGGGATGCACTACATTTGTATATTGCAAACAATCTTGATTGGATGATGGTATGGATTGAACGTTGTCAACATTTTGGACGCACGTTAACATGAGAAGGTGTGGCTTCATTGGTTAAAGAAGCACATTGTAATGGAGATTTCAATGTTACGCAAAGGGAAATTGATTTAGCATATGGTTTAAGAGATAAACAGGTATGTATAAATTTATTAATCACCCATATGTTTATCAACTCACAATACAATGAATTTTACATGTTTGACATATCGCAGGTCAAACACCACAACGCTATGTGCTGCAATGGTTATAAATTTCGCATAAAAAAGTTGGATGACACGAAGAAAACTTGTGATTCTATCATCACTGTAGTCTTTGAGGTGATAGATATTTCATTGAGAAATGACATTCATCCTCAATAGTCTCAAAATCTATACTATGGCATTTTGGATGATATACTTGAGTGTGACTTTGATTCCTTCAAATTAGTTTTGTTCGTCGTCAAATGGTACAGGCTACGATTGAATAAAAATGATCCTGATAGAACTGTTATTGAACATGATAATGGTTTTATAATGCTAAATACAAGATAATTTGAACCAGTTGGGGATGAGCCCTATGTTCTTCCAAGCTAATGTGAGCAAGTATTTTACTCAGAGGTTCCACATAAACCGGGTTGGTCATTTGTTGTTAGACATGATCCAAGAGGAAGGCTGATAAAGTATAATGTGAAGGAAGAAGAAGATACCAAAGAAGTAGAATATGAAGTGGATGATGATCATGATCGATAGTTTCTCAATGATGATGAAGAAGAACAAGAAGAAGATGAAGATGATGATGATGATGTTGATGTTGATGGTGATGGTGATGGTGATGATGATGGTGATGATGATGGTGATGGTGATGATGATGATGTTGATGTTGATGATGAGGATGATGATGACGACGATGATGACGATGATGATGATGATGATGATGATGATGATGATGATGATGATGATGATGATGATGATGATGATGATGATGATGATGTTGGTGATGATGACCTTGATGTTCATGATGATGAAGAATGAAATGTATGAGGTATACGATTAGTATATTATCTATTTAATTTCGCTAACATTTTTTATATTTTTTCTTTGCCACAGGCCAACATGGATCCATCACATATCACAGACATAGATGTAGCTTGTGTGAGATTCTGCGAGAAGCGAGAACTAAGCCAAGATCGGATGTCGATCATAGATCACATGCAACTCCTCACGCAATAGATGATCAAAGATCAAAATAGCTGAATGAAGATAATTTTGATATGAGAGAGAAATAGAGACAAAGAAGAGAATTTGGAGAAGACTCTCATCGAGCTATCACTTCACCTGCTTGACTAGTGAAGGTGAGAGTATAGTGCTTATTATATAGAAAAATATAAGCATATACATCCAAGGGGTGCATTAACTCCTATTCCCCATAAAAAGTGGGAGGTTTTACCTTCTTGGTAAATGCCAAAACATGTGGCATAACCTCCTTACATGAAGACAAAAAAGGAGTTGAGAAAGTTGGCACATAAGGCCAAAAGAGGGTGTGAAACCCAACTACCCCATAACCCACTTAGGAAATGATAAAATAGTGGTTATGAGAGGTGGCACAACAAGCCAAAAGAGGGTGTGTAACTCAACTACCCATGTGAGGTGGAGAGTTACACATATAGTTGAAGTATTTTTCCACATGTCCTCATATAAACCACTCCTATTAACCTAAGCAAGCTTAAATAATATATGTGTAGGAAAAATAAATACCCCCTAACATAAGGAAAATAAAAAACCTACACTAACACCCCCCCTTAAGCGTAGCTTAGGTGGGTGAAAATATGGGTCCTGACAAATGCAACCATGTTAGGTACCCATGTACATAGATAGCCCCCCCAAAAGAAGAAGCCCCCCATAAGAGGAATAGCCCCCCCCCCCCCCCCCAAATAAGGAGAGAAAGAAAGGAGGACTAAGAAGTCCCTCCTACAGTAGACACTTGTTGTATCCCAAGCATAGATCGCAAATGAAGGAACTTGCTTTTGGTGAAGGGTTTGGTGAAGATGTCCGCAGTTTGCTCTGTTGTAGAACAATACTTAAGATCAATGATGCCTTCCTGAATAAGCTCTCGAATATAGTGCATATGTATCTCAATGTGTTTCATCCTCTGGTGATGAACTAGATTTCTTGAGATCTGTATAGCACTTTGATTATCACAAAAGATGATAGTAGGCTTCCTAACTGGAATACCAAACTCAGTGAGAATATTCTAAAGCCAAATAGCCTTAGTGGTGGCATTAACTGCCCCTTGATACTTAGCCTCTGTTGATGAAAGAGCAATTGCAGACTGCTTCCTACTCGACCAACAAACTGGACCAGAACCAAATGAGAAGCAATACCCTAAAGTGGATTTGAAATCTTGAGAATCACCCACCCAATTGGAATCCGTATATCCCACCAAGTCAATATCCATGCCTGCTGCATACTGAATTCCATAATTGTGAGTACCCTGAATGTAGTGGAGAATCTGCTTAGCTGCTTTCCAATGCAACTCATGTGGCTCCTGCATGAATCTAGAGACCATGCCCACCGCATATGAAATGTCAGGTCTTGTATGAGTCAAGTAGATGAGGCTCCCAACAATTTGTCAATATAAAGTGCTATCAACCAAGGGTGAAGAGCACTTAGCCTCAAGTTTGACCCCAGAAAAAAAAATGAGTAGGTGCAGGCTTACAGTCAGCCATGCAAAATCTCGAGAGCATATCGAGTGCATACTTGGGTTGTCCAAGAAAGATGCCTGAATAAGATTGAGTAATCTCAATTCCAAAGAAGTAATGTAGAAGACCCAATTCTAACATCAAAAATCTATCATGTAGAGCAGTTTTCACTACCTTGATGGTGGATGAGTGACTCCCTGTGATCAACAAGTCATTAACATAGAGAACTAGAAATGTGAGAGTATCATCCTAGTGCAGAATATAGACGTTTGGATCAGAATGGCATCGAGTACAACCAACTGTTAGAAGGAAGGAGTCCATCTTGGCATACCAAGCTCGAGGAGCTTGTTTGAGGCCATAGAGAGACTTTCAAAGTTGACACACAAGTGAAGGATCTTGAACAAACCCTTGTGGCTGCTCCATGTAGATTTCCTCCTGAAGGTCACCATGAAGAAATGCACTCTTGACATCCATCTGATGAACTTTCCAATGATGGGTTGCAGAAATAGCAAGGACAAGCCAGATGGAATTCATCTTAGCAACTGGAGAAAAAGTCTCAGAGTAATCAACCCTTGGAACTTGGGAAAAGCCTTTTGCTACCAAGCGAGCCTTATACTTATCAACCGACCCATCTGCTGCAAATTTTTTTGGATAGATCCACTTGCATCGAACAAGTTTCCTTCCCTTAGGAAGAGGAACTAAATCCCATGTGTGATTCCTTTCTAAGGAATTAAACTCTTCTTGCATTGCAACATCCCATTTGAGAACACTTGTAGCTTCTCGAAAAGACTGTGGAGCTTGCTGAAATTGTGACCTAGTTCTTCTAGAATCTGATGGATCACCAAGCCAATCTCCTGTTGACTCAAAAGTTTGTCGAGCCCAAAGAGGCACTGAAGCTAGAGAGTCTGAGGGAGAATCATCAACCTCTGAAGGATGACTATGAGAAGAATGTGAATCCTCACCATCACTGTCACCATCTGAAGTGGAGGAAGAAGACTCCTAAACAGGATTAGGAGGATTAAGATCCTCAGAAGAACTATCAACATCATGCAATGTCTCCAATGTGATAGTGGATGGAGAAGTGGTATGAGAGGAAATAGAAGAACACTCCTCAAAATGAACACTCCTCTCAATGAACAACTCATGTGTAGAGGGATGGAGAAGTCTATACCCTTTGACATCATCTAGATACCCAACAAATATGCAAGGCTTGCTCTTTGGATCCATAGCCTTGCATTTCTTTGCTAGAATGTGGGCCCATGCAAGAGAACCAAACACTTTGAAATGCTTAACTGTAGGTTTCCGAACGGTCCAAGCTTGAAAAGGAGTTACCCCCTTCACAAGTTTATGAGGAACTTGATTCTGGATGTAACATGCACAATTGATGGCCTCTGCCCAATACTGAGGTGCCAAAGACTTGGAGTGAATCATACAATTTGCCATCTCCTTCAAGGACCTATTCTTTCATTCTGCGACACCATTCTACTGAGGACTGTATGGAACTGTGTGCTTCATGTTGATACCTTCTGAAGCACAAAATTATTCAAACTGATTATTAACATATTCTCCCCCATTATCTGTACGCAAAATCTTGATGAACTTCCCAGATTGTTTCTTTGCAAAAGCTTTGAAATCTAGAAAATTCTCAAATACCTCAAACTTTTGTTTGAGAAAGTAAACCCATGTAAATCTAGAAAAGTCATCAATAAATGTTAAGACATATCTAGCCCTGCTGAAAGATGGTTGTGGAAATGGTCCTGCCAAGTCACTATGTACCAACTCCAATAGCTGTGGAGCTCTCCATGCTTTGCCTTTATCATACTTCTCCTCAAGATGCTTACCAAGAATACATCCCTGGGAAACTCCATCAGAAAATCGAATAGGAGGCAACCCTGAAACCATGTCTTGTTTACTAAGTTGTTGCAAGTAATGATAGTTCAAGTGGCCAAATCATTGATGCCACAAACAACTAATCTCATCTGCATGAGTGAGTAAAACTATCGAAGGAGAGTCAAGAACAAAGTGAGAAAACTGATATAATCTGGATTGATGATCTTCTTTTCCCACAACAATAGTACACCCATTATGCATTTCACTGATTACTACTGTATCTGGCATGAACTCAACTCGCTTGCTAGAACCAGTGTGAGTGATCTGATAAACAGATAGGAGATTAGTTGATAAAGATGGAACACAAAGGACATCCTTAAATGTTCCTTCACATATATCAACAGACCCTCTCCCATGCACTTCAATAGGAGTGTCATCACCCATTAGTATGGAAGGCATAGAACATGGCTCTAAAGGGGTGAAATCATCTTTTGAAGAAGCCATGTGGTGCGAAGCACCTGAGTCAATTATCCAAGAATTGGGTTGTGAAGCAACAACAACTAGGGCGTTACCCTTTCCTTTCCCTTTACTCTTATCTATATCCTTAAAAGATCCTTCTGATGAACTTTGTTTGACTGAATCAGGCACCTTGATATTATTCTTTTCAAGAAGATTTGAAAGGTGATCAATTTGTTTCTTTAAACACTTATGTTCATCATGACCAGGCCTCTTACAATAAGAACACTTGACCTTCTCCTTCTTAGGTTGTTCACCTCTTGATGAAGAGGTCTAATTATCTACTTTTGAAGTAGCAGATTTATGATATTTTTTCTTCTCTCCTAGGTTCTTTTGTTTCTTATCTTGCTTACTAGACCCTTTTTGTTCTTTCGTGTCTTGATTTACAACTAAGGCATGTGACTTAGAGGGTTTTAATGTACCCATTTGAACCAATTTGTCTTGCTCCCTAGTGAGTTCTGCAGCAAATTCATCCAGAGAAGGCATTTTGAATGTGGTACCTAGGGTACATTTTGTAGCATAGAATGTAGAAACAAACATTGAATAGTTAGGACCAAGCTTAGAAAGAATACTCAAGATCAGTTGCTTATCATCTTTCTTAGTTCCACACCATTCCAACTACAATCATATAGACTTAAGTTTAGTGAAGAAGTCTTGTATAGTATCAAAATTGGTTGGATTCAACCCTATGAGTTCATTCTCTAACTGATGACCTCTTAGCTCATCTTGCTTACCAAAGAGGTTTTCCAAAGTGGTCCACACTGCATTTGGTGTAGTGGCATATTTAATGTGAAAAAGAAGGTCTGGAGAGACTGACATACATAGAGTACCAAAAGCTTCATCACATTTATTAAACCATTTAATCTTTTCTGCAATATCTTGAGGTTCAGTTTCAAGTCCCATAGTAACATGATGATATCCATATCTTTTCAGATATATTATCATCTTAGATTTCCATTCAAAGTAATTATATGGTGTTAAAAGTGGAACTATAGATGCATCCATGATAGTAGAAAATAAGATTGCAAAGAATCAGGAAAAGTGCAAGAAAGAAGGCGCAAGAGACACCCCCCCTTTTCACTAGTCTCAGAAATCACCCCCCCAAATATTACAAGGTTGACACTTTATAATTAGTGCATTTACAAGGCTTTTTATCAAATTACAATTTTTTAAGAAACCAATAGAGATTTCAAATACAAATAATTTGAGACAAGATCTGAAACAAATCAGCCTTATAACTGTTTAATTTATCTCAATACCTTTCCAACAACTATTAGTTTTTGAAAAACAGAGTTGTGAGGAGAAATAACTGATAGAAAAAGGCAATAAATTTCAATTAGACCTGCAATAATGGAGAGTGCTCATTTTTTAGCTTTCCGTCAAATATTTGTTTTCTAAAATCTGGCACTCGAGGCAAAAGTTGTGCAACTTTTAAGAAATATTGCTGAATTTCCCTAATAGAAAAATGGCTTAGGCCCTATTCAAGCTCAATTTCTGCAAAATTTATTCATTTTTTGGAAATACCATCTAAAACCCAGAAGTTTTTCGATGCTAAGAAGAAAACCCAGAAATCATTTTTTGTGAAAGTGAACAAAAGTTGAAACACTAAAGCCAAAATGAAAATAACTCCAGTAAAAAAAATTTACTCTAATTTTTTACTATGTCCTCCAAACTCTGATTTTGGTGAAGTAAAAGTCACTTTTGACTTTGCCAAGCCTTATGGACACTCTAGAAATTCTTATTAATCTTCCAATATTACCACAAAGCTGCAATCACCCAGATCTTACAAGGACACATAGATGTAAACCAGATTTAACTAGAAGCTATTTTTCTTTAAACTATTCTGATTCTCCAGATCACACAAGAGTGCAGGAGAAGAAAATACTTAGTTTTTAAGGAAAATATTAGCTATATAAAAGTCTCAAATCTCTCAAATAAATTAAGAAAAATAATGAGCTATACCAGACAATAAGCTCTGATACCATGTGAGATTCTGTGAGAAGTGAGAACCGAGCCAAGATCTGATGTCGGTCATAGATCACATGCAACTCTCACGCAATAGATTATCAAAGATCAAAATAGCTGAGTGAAGATAATTTCAATATGAGAGAGAAATAGAGACAAAGAAGAGAATTTGGAGAAGACTCTCACCGAGCTATCACTTCACCTGCTTGACTAGTGAAGGTGAGAGTATAGTGCTTATTATATAAAAAAATATAAGCATATACATCCAAGGGGTGCATTAACTCCTATTCCCCATAAAAAGTGGGATGTTTTACCTTCTTGGTAAATGCCAAAACATGTGGCATAACCTCCTTACATGAAGACAAAAAAGGAGTTGAGAAAGTTGGCACATAAGGCCAAAAGAGGGTGTGAAATCCAACTATCCCATAACCCACTTAGGAAATGACAAATAGTGGTTATGAGAGGTGGCACAACAAGCCAAAAGAGGGTGTGTAACTCAACTACCCATGTGAGGTGGAGAGTTACATGTAGCTGAAGTATTTTGCCATGTGTCCTCATATAAACCACTCCTATTAACCTAAGCAAGCTTAAATAATATATGTGTAAGAAAAATAAATACCCCCTAACATAAAGAAAATAAAAAACCTACACTAACAGCTTGCGACACTTCTACCGAGTAGGTAGACCTCATTGTAATTGTAAAAATTAGATAGAAGCAAACTATTACATTATTATGTTCTATTTTTAGCGATTTATACTAATTTTGTAATTGTTAATGATATTCTTGACATAGACGGATGTTCGGGGAAAGGGAAAGGGAGTTGCAGTACCTGAGAACCTTTCTATGGATGTGGAATCATTAGGGTTAAGCAATGATGACCCTGAAGATCCCACAAACCTTGTGAAATTCTTTAAAATGCCTCTTATAAAAATTAGAAAAAAGATTGTTTCTTTGGCAGCCGTGCATCCTACCACTAATGAGATATGACAGAGGGTGGAATTATTGTATAAGACAGTAGAAAACTTGCAAGTAAGCAGTAATGAAAGTTTTAATTATAAGAAAATTTCAATAATGGTTTATATTTTATTCTCTTTTATGTCATTAACTAAAATATGTACATATTGTTTTTACAACAATTTATCCACCCTCATGAAAGTCGTTCCCACAATCAGGGTGTTGTAGGATCTTTAGGTGATGACGATTTTCTTGTATTATCACTTGCTTGGCTTATCACTCTGACTACCCAAAACACATCATACTTGATACTGTCAATTTTCAAAATAAAGGTTCATCCTTGTTTACAATTCTTGCACTTTTCATATATTTAATGTTTGATATATTTAATGTATTATTCTTTAGGTGTTGTCAATGTTACTGTGCAAGTGTCGCCGCTGCCTCATCAGAGGTCACCCTCACCTATATTGCCGACTGCAATGTCGGCAACACGTAGCATGCAAACATCCTCTAGTGCATGTCATATTGGCCCACCCACTGTTGGTAGATCCCTCTTTTTCTCTATCTTCTGTCATGTGTTTATTTCCCTTCAAGCGTTCTTTCTTGAATTCTTATGCCATTTCATAGTGGTTTCATTTTTTGCAGGAGGAGGTGCACATGAGGATGTGTTAGAGGCAACTACTGCTGATAATATACCATCATTTCCTGGATCTTCTCATATTGCTAGTATGGGAATGTTGCAGGCCACATTGGTGGTGAGCGACGAAGAAATGCATCCCTTAAAGATACAAAAGGTTTCAGGTACTTTAAAATTATTATTATATATACTCTAATTGTAATTTACTTTATGATCACTCATTTTGGACTAATGATCCCATGATTTTTTTGTAGGCAATGATATTTTCTATAAACATCTTAGTCACACTACATTGCAGATATTTGTGCCCACCATACGTAAAAGGTGGTACATCATATGTGAACTAACCCTAATCCACTTTTGATTTCATATCATTGCTAGAATAGTTTACCTTTGATCCATTTCTTGAAGTGTAATAAATGTAGCTTCAGTTCATTTATGAATCTAACAGGTTTGTTTTTGCTTTAAAAGGTGGAATGACCAAGAAAAATGGTTAAAAGATGAATTGACAAACCAAATGGTTGAGTGGTTTGGAAATGACACCTTTGACAAAACCAAGCTCCTTGAAAAAGCTAGCACATATCTAAAGTATGTGAGGGACCAATACAGGACCCATTTGGAGAGGAACCTAAAGTACGAGCGTCCCCCATGATTCCAGAGAGGGAGTGGAAGGACCTGATTTTGGATGCCAAGGAGAGAATTGAAAGGAAAAAAGGAAATGCACCACTAGACACCAGAAGAAGTTACGAGATACTATTCAGAATGTAATTATGTACTAATTAATTACTCTTTATATTTATATAATCTAACATATTTTAAAAATTTTATAGACTGAGTGACACGTCAAAGGAAACCAAGGCAAGGAAAGAAAAGAACAGGCAACACAAACTCAGCTTTGGTGGTTACATGAAACTTGCTGCACGAATGGTAAGTATCTCATGTAAACGAAATATTGCATCAAAATATTAATAAATAGCAAACATTTTTTTTTTTATCAAATAATGCAAGTAAAATTCATGGTACCAAGCAAAAATGCAGGGCTTTGAATTCAATAGAGCACCCACAGAAGATGACAAGAGAATTGCCTACCAGCAAGGCTATTTAGCCAAGGGTGATTGGCTATGAGAATTGAGTGGGCATACGCAACATTCGAGTGCATCCGTCACACAGGTAAATATGCTAAATGGAAGTTGTTTCAAATTGAATATTTTACCAACAATCTAATTGATGTTGAGTTCCAACATAAAGTGACTATATTTGTTTTAAATAAGCAAGCAATGCTAACAATGTGCTTGTCATTGGAATGCAGCCTGCTAATTGTGAAACACCACCTGCACATGAAGGTCCGGATGTGCATCCCAGTAGTGGAGGTATTCATTTTCTATTCAAATTTATTTATTTAGCTATTAATACAATTAAACATCTTAATTTGTAATTAGAGTAGTAATTAATGTAACCTTTTTTGTTAATATTTTAGAGCATGTAGTCGGTGGTGAGCAAGTGGAGCATGATCTGGATACACAAACTCAAGAACATGATGTTCCCCACTTAGGTAAAGAGGACCATTGTTATTGCTTTAAACAAATATAATTGCAATTGGTGTTCAATATTAA
The DNA here is from genome assembly GCF_030272615.1 of Cryptomeria japonica. NCBI lineage: Eukaryota > Viridiplantae > Streptophyta > Pinopsida > Cupressales > Cupressaceae > Cryptomeria > Cryptomeria japonica. The sequence goes on along the minus strand of NC_081409.1, from coordinate 898,918,340 downwards.
TGTAACCTTTAGTATTTCAACTCCAGATGATCTAGAGGGTGTTCAACATGTTGAGGTTGAGGCTACACAAAATGATGTGGCCCCATTAGGTAAAGAGCACAACAATTATGTTCTCTAAATTAATGAAATACTTGTAACAATAATAATTTTTTTTTTGAATTTAACCCTTTTCTTTGTTATTGCAGAGAACCCCCCTTCGCTTCAACGTCCTCATCCTCAGTATAGGACTAGGCATACATTGAGATCATGAGTAGTTGGCGGAACATCTACAGAGGGGTGAAATGATGAAGAAACCGATGTTCCACTTAGTCTTTTCATAGCTTCAAAGAAAAAACAAAGAAAGAAATGATTGTAATCTAACTTATTTGATAATGACTGATTTTTATGTGTTAGTGAATGTAATTATGTGCTAATTAATGGTTATGGATGATATGTGTTAATTAATATTCATGAATGTTGCATGTTAATTAATGTTAATCAATGTTATGTGTTAATGAACGTTATGTGATATTAATGAATGAATGCTATATTTTATTAATGGTAGAAAGAATGAGTGAATGAATGTTATAAGATGTTAACGGGGAATTTAGAGTGATGTTTTGGGGGGGGGGAGGGGCCAAATGAGCTTCCACCTTCACGTGGTTGGCCTTGTTAAGTAGAGAATATTAAACTATTCTTGAAACCAAGCGAAGCTCAACAAGGTAACACACTTTTCAATATTTCATTATGTTGCACAGTTAATCTTATTGAATAATGTATATTGAATCTTAATTGTAGGGTCCAACAGAGCCAACATGAACAACAACACCACAAGTTGCTAGGTATAATGAACTCCCATATTGTCTTGTCTGTACATGAATAATATGAGTTGCTTCTAGTGTTGATATCTAAGGTGGGACTGCAAAAGTTATGAATATGCCTCATCCTTGTAAGTTTTTTTATTACTTGTTTGTATTGAATATGCCTCATCCTTGTAAGTTTTTTTAGTACTTGTAAGTCATGAATATTTCTCTTTAGTTGATTAAAATTAAATGAAAATCTTTAATGAATACACAAAACTATATACTCATGCGGGCGCACCATGGTGGAGATGGTCCATCTCCCTAGTCTCACTTTATGACTAAGCTCATGCCATATCTAAATCAAAGACATCTCAAATACATGGTCGGTGGAAAGCTACAAAATGTCATTTTCATACATAAGAAAGACATACACAATTGGGCACAATCACCAAGAGAATAGTAAAAAGTGTGTTTGAGATTGTATCATGGATGCTTTTAAGGATTGTATCATGGATGCAAAAAATCTCTTCATTAATCCTTGACTCATGATTGCTATAATACTTCTTTAGACTTCTCATGTCATTTGTTGCACTTCTTCACTATTTTGGATTGAGTTTCAACTATGTATTTGCCTTGACTTATGACTATACCTAGCTTTGTCCTATCTTTGTAAGCTTCCTCTTTGAATTGTGGTTGTAGCTTTGATAATACCTTTTTAATGTTGCACTATTTGTAAGGAGGACAACTCCTAATGCATGTTGCAAATTTTGTTCTAGTGACTGAGACTAAACTTTTTGTACTTGATGTTTTTGACTAGTTGTCATAACCTCTGACTTTGATGCTTGTGCCTTAATAGAACTAGATGTTTCTTATATGCATACTTGGTCAAGGACTACATTATGATGCTATAGGGCTACAAACTAAGATTATTTATTGTATTGAGTTGCACATTTGAGATGAGTTTCCCTATGACTGCTATGCCTCTTGAGGTAATAAGGTGTTGTTCTTGTCAAGTTTTGACAATGCTGCAACAATAACGTGTTATTTGTTGTTAAGGTTTGAAAAGACCTTTTAGAAACTTATACCCTGCTCTTTTTCACTTAGTAGACTTGATTACTGTCATTTTATTTGGTACTAGGTATGACTACCTACTGGCTTTACTATAGACCGCAATCTCTCTAGACTGTATTTTCTGAGTGTTGTTGTTTTATACTTGACCATCTATTAGGAAAACATAGCTTGAAATGTCCAAAACAATTAATGAATGTGTTGGGTCTCAAATCAAAAAATTGGATAGGTTCTAAGGAAATGCCAACTCCTATGATCAAACCCTCCAATTGACTTGGCCAACTTATAGAGTGAACCTACTTGGTTACTAACTCTCTCACTTTAGGCTCTGCAGGACCTAGGCGAGTATACCTACTCACTAGTTGTTTTCAATGACTAATGCTTTTTATAGCAAATTAAGTATCTTGATCTATTTTCTTCTGTAGTTATTTTTGATGTAGTTTTCTTCTATTTTATCGATATCAATTTTTTGATGAGAATGCTTCTTTCGGTGAATCTTCTTTATCTTGCATCAATGATATTGTTTCTTCTGGTTATATCCTCGAAGGCCTTTTCTTGTCAATGAGAACCATCTCCAGTTTCCTCAATATCTTTTATCGATGGAGTTACTATCTTCGATGAGTCCTTTCTGAAGTTCATCGGCATTTGCTTTCTTTGATGCCCTTTTTATATCGATGAGACATCGCTGGGTCTCATCGATACTGTTTGAATCTTAGATACTTTGATAGAATGCTTTTAGACTTGTTCGATAACTTATGGGTTATTATGGTATCAATGAAAATGATGATTTCTTCCAAAGAGAGATGGCTTCTATCGATGAAACCATGTGTATTGGAGACATGCCTTTTAGTCTCCTCAAAACTCATTCTCATCGAAATCATTTTGTTGTCTGCCAAGTTTCATGTCAAAGAGACTTTGGACTTTGGTGACTTCTTTTGTCCTCCCATCGAAACTCATATCCTTATCAATATCATTCATCGATGTAGTTTTATTTTGTTTTATTGATATCACTTTTTTGATGAGAATGCTTCTTTCAGTGAATCTTCTTTATCTTGCATCGATAATATTGTTTCTTCGAAAGCCTTTTCTCATCGGTGGGGGCCACCTCTACTTTCTTCAATACCTTTTGTTGGTGGGACCATCCCTTTCAATGAGTCTTTTTGTACTGATAGTGTTATATCCTCGAAGACCTTTTCTCATCGATGAGAACTATCTCCACTTTCCTCAATATCTTTTATCGATGGAGTTAGTGTCTTCAATGAGTCCTTTCTGAAGTTCATCGATGTTTGCTTTCTTCGATGCCCCTTTTATATTGATGAGACATCACTGGGTCTCATTGATACTATTTGAATCTTAGATACTTCGATAGAATGCTTTTAGACTTGTTCGATAACTTATGGGTTATTATGGTATCAATGAAAATGATGATTTCTTCCAAAGAGAGATGGCTTCTATGATTTAATTTCTCAAATCAAGATATTTTACTTAATTCAGATTTGATGCTCAATAGAATTGTAAAGTAGAAAATCGAACCCCAGGTGTTCCCCCCACTCCAAGGAGAAAGGAGGTCACTAAGATTGACGGTTTTCACTTAGGAGAGACTTTACATTCAAAAGAGGGGTTGAAACCCACAAGATCCAATCTCACACAATGCAAGATTGGATTCTAAGTGAGTTTCAAGGGTTAAGACAGCAAGGCTACCCTCTTTTGTAAAGAATGTAGATAGAAGGATTGAACTAGGAATGCATGTAAAGTGAGAAAGATTTGCTTATAAATAGAGATAGGAATATGGGATGAAGCTGCAGACCTAGAATTAGTAGTAAAATGTCGAGACGATGCTGTCCTGCAAATTTGAGTGAAAGTTGACGGGATGATGGTGCCCGGCGTGCACACGGTCCTTCGAAAAATCCGCGAAACAAAGGGGGATCTGTTCATCTCTGCACAAGGATTCCAGATCTTCAATTACAGTCGCGTACCTGCAACCTACACATAGAAAAGAGAGGACAATTAGGGGGTTAGGGATTAGGGGTTTGCCTTTAGGTCAAACCCCGGTTTTAGAATTAACCAAGAAATGAGAATGCTGTAAATGTAAATATCTATAATGTAATAAAGTACCGATACCTTGTTGTAAGAATGTTTGTATTCTTACATGCGAAGGTGTAAATGTTGTTGTATGTTGTATGTTGTAAGTGATCTCCTCTTCAATGGTTGAATCCTTGTCTTGAATGCAACACTTAGCCTTGAATGGAGACTTAGAATGATCAATTGCTTGAAGGAATGCTTGAATGTTTGAATGTTTGAATGTTTGCCTATAGCTTCCGCCTCTTGTACACATATGTCCTTTTTTTTTAAAATGGGAGAGGAAATATAGTTTATATACTTGTCAACCAGGGTTAAAAGACTGATTTTTCCAACCTTAGGCTGACCTAGAAAGATTATTTTCCGAATTGCAAACTTAAAGACCCGCTGCCCCATAAGAGACCGGGCCCAAAATAGGGCCAAGGACCAAGGCGCTGGGTGCCATGGTCCTGGGGGACCAGGGCACTGGGCACCATGGTCCCACCTCCCGGGACAGTAGGGTGCAAGGAGGATCAGGCCAGGGTGCTGAAAAATGCAGTTTTTGATGTCATAAACAAGTTTTGGGGTCTCCATTCAAGTTTAGTGTTGCGTCACCATCGTGAAGACCCAAATGCAGTCAAAATTGCAAGTGTCACAATTTTAGGATGCTACAATTAGCCCCCACTTTAGCGGGAGTATAAGCGTACGCCCATACTTTCAGTAAAGTACAAGGAAACAACATTGAAAGACTTTCACCACGTCAAGGAGGCAAGATACACCAAGCCCCCAGTGGACTAAGGATCTTACAACTTTGATTGACAAAGTAAAAGGGAAGATCACAAGGGAGAACCATGACTATCAGTAGTAAGGTTCCCTCACTATGAGTCATGCAAGAAAAATACCAAAAATTTTCAAGGCAAAGCTAAGTTCGCCAAGAAGTTTTTAAGTATCTTGAAGAGGTATGGACGGGGTGTATGCCTCATACATAACAAGAATGATAGGTGATAGGCAATTGTTGGCCCCGGGTGTTTCCTTCTATATGTCACATGGGTGGGAACTATAGGGCAATGATGCTATAGCAGGCATGTGACGTATATAATCTGGCCCCCATTAGAATAGTAGGGCCTATAGAGCTATTGTAAGTGCTGCGGAAGTGGGAGACATGGTCAATGGAAAAAATGATCAACCGGGGTGATTGCTTTAAGGTAGTGATACACATAAGAAATGAAAAGGGAAAGGAGCACGTTATCACAAAGATTTAGCCCCCAAGTGTGAGATAAACCCAAGGATAATAGACACAAAACACAAAACACAAAGCACGAGGTGACTTCGCTTTCCTTGGGGTCAGTATGCTATATGATAATTCATGTATATCATATGTATGTATGCATAATTGTTCTTCATTCCCCAATCAAGGAAGGTCACCTAGAAGAAGGGAACACATGTGTCTTTTGAGTCAACATGAGAGAGACCAAAAGAGATCTCAATGCTTTACATCGTCCTCAAGTAGACAACACTAAGGACAACAAATAGAAGAATGAGAATAACACATAGAAGAAGTAACAAAAGAGAGGAGGAGAGAATCTGCTATGCTAATGAACTAATCTAGCACATCATCCACCCCCCGATCTTGCTGATCAATATTTTGGGAAGGCAGGAAACACGCTAGAGGAGGAACATCCAACACAGCAGATGGAGCTATCACAAGATCCAAACAAGGGCTATGTTCATGTTCCAAGCCACATTGTTCTTGTCTAGGAGCTAGGATAAGTTCTTTAGAAAATTCGTTAGATAAATGTTTATCAATATCAACAAATTCATATTCACTATCAGAAGCAAGAGAAGTAACATTTTCATCATGAATAACATTTTCATCTATATCATCATCAAGATTTATAAAAATAGGATCTTTAACTCGCACAGGATCAAGACCATCATGCATCTTATGTTTAGGAGATTTTGGCTCAATTTTCGGCTGAGGAGAAAATGGAATAATACTAGCTGAAGGTGTCTTTGGGGATTGCAAAGTTTGAAAAGCAGCTGCACAAGCTCTAAGATGACGCTTTCGTCGACGTTCACGCACAGAATGATTTCGTCTAGTCTTAGTAGGAAGTTGAGGAGATTGAGGAGGAGGAATGTTCTCATCCTTATCACTTGGGTGTTTAGGTTGTGGTTTCTTAGGTTTGATAATAGGAGAAGAGGAAGGTCTCTTCTCTCTATAAAAGGAAGGAGGAGGAACTACTCCATATAAAGGAGGAATATTTGGTTTAGGAAGGAGACCAAGTCCATCATGATGAGGAGGTATAGGTCTACTGTTAGAAAGTTTATCAGACATAGACATAGTCACATCCATAGGAATGGGTTGGGAATCTTCTTGAGGAAAGACATTAGTTTTATCTTTCAAAGGAAGAACTTCCTTCTCAAGAATGATAGGAATATCAAGTTTGGGTGTTCGAGGTTCACTTAGAGATAGGATCATATCTTTTTTCTACTTTTGATAAGATTTAAAAATATGATCACTTCACGGTGGAATAGATTGGAATTGTTTAGACCAAAAATAATCAATAGGAATGCTAGAAGCTCTTTCAGTTGGTTTAAAGAGACTATGATTGACAGTAACAACTTCACCATTATGGGGAAATTTCAAACACTTGTGAATAGGAGAAGCAATAGCTTTCATGGAAGATAGCCAAGGATAGCCTAGCTTCACATGAAATTGTTCGGACGATGGAATAATAGCAAAGCTCACATCAAGGGATTTGTTATGGATCTCAATAGGTAATGTAATAGAACCAATTGTAGGAGAAGAAAATGCATCAAATAATTTCACAACCACATTTGTTTTGTCATAGATCACTTGATTCAATTGCAAAGTAAAAAAGAAATTCTTCAGTAATGACATTAACCATGCAAGAAGGATCAATAAGCACTCCACGGCAAGGTGTATTCTTGAATTTTGCAACTATATATAAAGGACCATGAGGTGCCCTGATATTTTCACTGGAATCAAATGTGATGGAAGGTTCTTTAGGGATTTTCTGCTACTCTACAAAGTTAATCACATTCGGAGTCATAGACACAAGACCATCAGGTGAGAAAGAGGAATCATTAGTCTCAATCACATTAGAGGTATGAGAAGGTAATGGATCAGTAAAAATCTTAAGATTTTGGTTAGGAGGAGCTACAGATGTGTTGCCTTTATCATTCACTCCCGAAATAGAGATAGTATTATTATCAATCAAATCTTGAATTTTACCCTTTAAAGTAAAACATTTTTCAGTATCATGCCCAGGTTGACGATGAAATTGACAAAAAGATTTGTTATCAAAATAGGGTGAACTAATCTTTGTAGGATCGATTTGCTTTATAGGAGGGAGAGTAAGCACATTTTGTTCCAATAACTTATTCATAATACTATGCAATGATTCATTCAAAGGAGTAAACTTTCTTTCTTTCTTGAAAAACTTAGAAATAGGAGGCACACCTGATGTTGCATTCACATTGTTGTTGATGATGTTTTCATTAACGAACCCTCTGTTCGGTTTAAACTTCCCAAATGGTTGTTGACTACTATCACCCTTATCACTCGGAGCCATAGGATTTGCTTGTTCCATTTGACTCACAGTCAGTTGATAATTGTGAAGAGTTGCACACAACTGTTGGAAAGAAGTAAACTCAGAAAACAGAAGTTTTTCTCTAATATCTTTTTGTAAATTATAAATAAAGATTCTTTGAATATCATTGTCAGGTACTGGAAAAGAAATTTGAGCACACAAATGCTTATATCTACCAATGAAATCAGTCACTTTTTCTTTAACACCTTGTTTACAATGCATTAAATCAATCAAAGTAACTTTAGGACTTATATTGTTTTGAAATTGTTGAATAAAAGCATTTGCAAGTTGTTGGAAAGAAGTAATAGAATAGGAAGGCAATGAGAAATACCATTGTAGGGCCTTATCTCTTAATGTTCTAGTAAACAATTTTGCAAGCAACCTTTGGTCATAAGCAAAATTGGTACATATTGTTTGAGAGGTCTTAACATGTGCTAAAGGATCACCCTTACCATTATAAAGCTCCAACTGTGGGATTTCAACATGTTTAGGGGGGATAGCTCTAACAATGTCAAGAGAAAGTGGGCTCACAACATCAAATGTGGGCACACTAAACTTTGATTGATTCAAAGAGGCAATTTGTTGCTGTAAAGAAGAGACAGTTTGTGCAAGATTGTTAATGGTCGCTTCAGTCGAAGAATTCATATTAGACATGTTAGATTGTGATGGAGGTATTATGTTATTGAAAGAAGGTATTGATTGAGAGTAAGGTGGCAGGACACTATGATGGTTAGTCATAGGAGATGATTGGAAACAAGGAACACTACTAGGAGGAATGGAATGGTTGAATGAATTGCCCCCTTGTGTCATGTTCATTTGTGGAGATGTAATAGGGACACTCATTGAAGGAATGAATGAAGAAGTCAGATTAAATGAAGGAAGAGGGTTGATTGAAGAGGAAGGATTGCCCCCATGACTGGTGATCATAGGTGGAATGTTTCGTGTTGAAGTAGTCATTATGTTTGATGTAAAAGTAGGTATACTAGCAATAGAAGTTGTTAAAGGAATAGAATGATTGACTTGAGTAGGAGGTTGTGTATAACCTAAAGTTTCAGTATAGCTCTTCATATTCATCACATTCAAATCCACAATGTGTGCAATACCACACAAAATATCAATTCCATTCTTATCACTTTGAACCATACGTTTTAGACCCTCAATTAATGAAAGAGCCTGACTATCGGGGTATTCATGAGACATCCATTGCTGAAAATCATCAAATTGGTTATCCAATTTCGAAAGTTGTTCTATAGAAACCTCATGGAGAGCTTCTTCATCATTAAGAGGATTAGAGGAATTACTCATGTCCTCGTTAAAGAGGCCATTCAAATTAGGTTCCATCTCCTCAGTAATTAAACCTTGGAAAGACTTAATTCTAAGGCTTCGTCTAACGGGAATAGTGTAAGTAGGGCTTATTGTTGTAAAACTCATACACTAGAGAGGGAGAGAAGATTTTGAATTTAGAGGTAGCAAATTTCAATAAAACTAGCCAATCTCCTAGATTTAAGCTGTTAAATGCAATCACGACAATCTCCCGAAATTTTAGAAAAAATGTCAGGGACCGTGGCGAACGGAGTGCATACGGTCCTCGCAACTTTTTTTGAAATTTTCAGGGATGAAAGTTATGATGATTTTAAAGCTAATCTGAAAAAATTGAGTGATTTTACGATCTGTGGATAGGCCAAATTAAAGTTGCAATCTCAAAATTGAACCCTACCAAGATTGTTGAAAAATGCAAAATTTGAATTTTGAAAAAGAGAGGGAAACTGAAATTTTGAATTTTATGATTTTAGAGGGAATACTGAAACCAATGCAAGCTTTGAAATTTAAAAGTTGACTCAATTACATGCAAAATTCAATTTTGAAAGCAGAAATCAAAGTTGTTGCAATTAAACACTTATTTTCAAAGGTCACAAACTGCAAAAAATTTGAATAAAGCACTGAAATTTTGAATGAATGCCGGCATACTTTTCAGATTTAGGATAGTAAGAAACACAATTTTGACACAAAATTTCAATTTCCACAATTTTTGAATGATTAGAAGCCTTAATCCAAGCAATCACTAGACCAACTTTGACTTTAATTTTGAAAGTGTTAGAATTGATGAAATCAGCCAAGATTCTGGATTTTAGCAGAAAAATACAGTAAGATCTAACTCTCGAGATTTCAGAAAAAATGTCAAGGACGGTGGCGCTTGGGGTGCACACGGTCCTCGCAACTTTTTTCAAAATTTTCAGGGATGAAAGATATTATGATTTTGTTGTGGAATCCAAAGTTACAGCCGATTTGGAGATGTTTTGATCAGTGAAATTATCAGTCAAAGGTTGAATCAAGAGGGTTTTAAAAATTAGGGTTTTGACATGTAACCACTTAATTTTTAGAATTAAAGCACAAATATGAATTGACAATTTACAATAGAAGGGTAGATCTGAAACAAGCATTAACAATTAAACATTTCACAAGCTCAATTACCAAAAAGAAAATTTAGGGTTTTTATGCAATTAACCTCTAAAATTTTGCAAAAGATCAAACATGGAAATGTAATTAAGGAAGCAAATTTTTCAGATCTAACCATGAATAATTAGAATTAGGATGTTCACGTCGGGTTCACCAAAATGTAAAGTGGAAAATTGAACCCCAGGTGTTCCCCCCACTCCAAGGAGAAAGGAGGTCACTAGGATTGACGGTTTTCACTTAGGAGAGACTTTACATTCAAAAGAGGGGTTGAAACCCACAAGATCCAATCCCACACAATGCAAGATTGGATTTTAAATGAGTTTGAAGGGTTAAGACAACAAGGCTACCCTCTTTTGTAAAGAATGTAGATAGAAGGATTGAACTAGGAATGCATGTAAAGTGAGAAAGATTTGCTTATAAATAGAGATAGGAATATGGGATGAAGCTGCAGACCTAGAATTAGTAGTAAAATGTCGAGACGATGCTGTCCTGCAAATTTGAGTGAAAGTTGACAGGATGATGGTGCCCGGCGTGCACACGGTCCTTCGAAAAATCAGCGAAACAAAGGGGGATCTGTTCATCTCTGCACAAGGATTCCAGATCTTCAATTACAGCCGTGTACCTGCAACCTACACACAGAAAAGAGAGGACAATTGGGGGGTTAGAGATTAGGGGTTTGCCTTTAGGTCAAACCCCAGTTTTAGAATTAACCAAGAAATGAGAATGCTATAAATGTAAATGTCTGTAATGTAATAAAGTACTGGTACCTTGTTGTAAGAATGCTTGTATTCTTACATGCGAAGGTGTAAATGTTGTTGTATGTTGTATGTTGTAAGTGATCTCCTCTTCAATGGTTGAATCCTTATCTTGAATGCAACACTTAGCCTTGAATGGAGACTTAGAATGATCAATTGCTTGAAGGAATGCTTGAATGTTTGAATGTTTGAATGTTTGCCTATAGCTTCCACCTCTTGTACACATATGTCCTTTTTTTTTAAAATGGGAGAGGAAATGTAGTTTATATACTTGTCAACTAGGGTTAAAAGACTGATTTTTCCGACCTTGGGCCGACCTAGAAAGATTATTTTCTGAATTGCAAACTTAAAGACCCACTGCCCCATAAGAGACCGGGCCCAAAATAGGGCCAAGGACCAAGGCACTGGGCGCCATGGTCCCACCTCCTGGGACAGCAGGGTGCAAGGAGGATCAGGCCAGGGTGCTGAAAAATGTAGTTTTTGATGTCATAAACAAGTTTCGGGGTCTCCATTCAGGTTCAGTGTTGTGTCCCCATCGTGAAGACCCAAATGCAGTCAAAATTGCAAGTGTCACAATTTTAGGACGCTACAAGAATGACTGCATTACCACCAATCTATCTTGAAGATTTGACTACTCTTTACATTATGATTATGACTGTCATGATATTTCATGAGACTACTCTATCCCCATATGAAACCCTTTGCTCCCACAAATCAATGCTTTGAACTTGACTGTAACTTTATAGTGATCACTCTCTTTGTATAGTAAGCTTGCTACTTTCTCAACTTTTGATATATTGGAGGCTCCTAGGATGGTTTCTATCTTAGAGTCACAATACCTTGCTATATTTTATAGCTATTCTATGTTTATTTGTTTTCCACTCTTAACTCATAGTTTAACCGAATATGGTTCATCTTGGAATCAATGGACATCGGTTATAATCAAATTATATCAGTCTCCATGGTTGCAAGACCTGAAGAAGGATTCTTATCATCAATTAGATGCATACTTTTGGGAATATAGAAAGACAAAAAAAATATTAGAATCGTATATTTTGTTGAGTCATAATATGATGTGTTAATTTAGCTAAATAAGGGAACCAATGTTGTATCAGGTTTAATTCCATGATGACATTTGAAGCTTGTTAGAGATAGGGGATTTGTAGCAGTTGGCTTGTTAGGTTATGTCAGAATTTGATGAAGGTCCTTGTAAACCGTTAATGTCAGTAGACATGAGACTGTTATGTAATGAATTGGATCAGCTAAACCTAGAACTTCTATAACCAATGAATCAACTGACTCAAGTGTATGTTAATTATCTTATGATGGCCATTTATGACCGTTATTCTTAGGAGACATTAAGCAGTTCACTAGATAGTTGGTTAGTAAACCAGTGAGTTAGTTGGCTCAAGTGTATGCTATTTATCATATGATGGTTGTTAATAACCATTATTGTTAGTACACATTAAGTAGATGGCTTGTTTAGATGGTTGGTAACTAGTGAGTTTGTTGAGCTCAAGAATTGGATGTACAAGTCGAGCAAGGGAGGTGAACACTAACAATGCATTGGTGCTTGCAATGTTAAAATTACTCAAAATTGAAACCAATAAACTATTGAAAGTAAACCAGAAGACAACACAAAATCTAGGCTCAAAATTTCATAGTCTGTATATTGATATTAATTTTGAAAAGTATTACAAAACTCAAAGTATTCTCCATAAGACTAGAAAATCCCAGATATATTTCTACAGAGTTTTCTTACAAATTCTTGTGATCCCCCTTTTTATTAGTCCTGGTATCCATTTATATAATCATGGATGCATACAAGCTTCAGACCCCTTTTCAAAAAGAGTTTGTTACAAACTGAAAATACTCCCCAAGAAATGGTTACACGTCCTTTTCAGCATCTTTAGCCTCTTGCACTTTTTTCTTGGTTGTAACCTCTTGTAACTGCTCCGGAGCATCTTCTTCCTACACCGCATATTTTTTGGACCACTCTTGAAAAACATAATCGGTAGGCCATGAGTAGCCAATAATCTTTTTCTCCAACTTTAATAGCTTTTTCCAAGAGTTGCTTATTTTCCTCACTTCTGACTCCAAGAAACCATAATGTGATTTGATCTTTTCTATTTCCTCAATTGTTTTAACAAATAGTGAGGTGTCATCTTTATTGATTATTTCATTTACCCCTAGAGACAGATTAATTCCTAACTCATCCAGCCATACCTGTTTGTCCTTTATCTTATTTTGGTTGACAAAATGTCTAGGAAACAGTTCAAATTTGTGCTCAGTATACTCTTTTCTATATAAATTAGCCTTCCTTTCCACATTGGCTTTCCCTTCTGCCAACTTTGTCAAACCTTTGGTCAATTCACATGTGGATTTGATAGTGGCATCGGATCTAGCTTCATCATAAGATACACAAATGAATTCTAAATACACTTCCCTCTGGATCCACTTATTTAGAATAGGCTCTAGAATGGCCTTTTCCTCATTTAACTCACAAAGAGTGTCAAAAATTCTCTTCATATTCATATGTACGTGGGAGCATCAACAGTATCAGTAAAACTCAACATTGTAGCCTTTATCTGTTAGGAAACTCATAGATACTAAGAGGGGGGGGGGGGGTGAAGTAGCATCTAACCGATAATTAGAATTTCTCAACTTAAAACATACAGAACATATTATAATAGTGTACCGATATGCAAGAAATAATGAAATAAACAGAATTAAAAACATCCCCATGAAAAGCACACCATGACACAAGGATTTAACGAGGAAACCCGGTGTGGGAAAACCTCAGTGGGATTTGTGACCCAGAATATCCACTTACTAGCCAATAAGAGAATATTACTTACAAAAGAGGGGCCTGCACATGTAGGAAGGCCAACTGCCTAGAGCTCACTGCTCAATGGGAAGTCTCACTGACTTACAATGTGGATTATGTTGGGTCTCAAATCAACAGATTGGATAGGTTCTAAGGAAATGCCAACTCCTATGATCAAACCCTCCAATTGACTTGGCCAACTTATAGAGTGCACCTATTTGGTTACTAACTCTCTCACTTTAGGCTCTGCAGGACCTAGGCGGGTATACCTACTCACTAGTTGTTCCTTCAACTAATGCTTTTTATAGAAGATTAAGTATCTTGATCTAGCTTCCTCCTATCTCTGAATAGCATAAGTTCCTAGGATGGAGATATAGTAGATGAGTTCAAGATTGTTGTTGTAGAAGTTATTTGATCTTTGTGCTTAGAATTTTACACTATTGCTAACTTACTCTATATTCCCTACTCAACTATTCCTATTATTGTTTGTTCAGTTATGAATTTTGTAAATTGTAATGAGGGTTGTACTTAATGATCAGTGCCTTTTATGTTTTTGGGCTACAGAGTCAGTTACTTCTTTAGGGACTTAATATATGTTGTATGAGACAATGATTAAACCTATCCCTTATAGGTCTGTCAATTGTTATTCCCTTATGAGCTCAGTTAATCACTTGTATTATTAAATTGCTTGTGTGTATTTAACCCAAACCTTATGAGACCACACAAGAAAGAATTATTAGGAACGATTACAATCCACAGATAAATCTTTTAATTCAATTTGAGATAACACAGAATGAATACTTTACTGAAAGAATATAAACAATCTTATCTATTATGATAATATCACACACAAATGCCACAAAGAAGAATACTTTGCAAATTTGGAATAGGAACAAAGATCTGATCTTGTATTGATTTTCCAATCTTCAATTACAATTGATTAGCCCCAAAGCCGTGTTTCTATCTAGTAGTATTTCTCATTGTCCTTTCATACAAAAATCCTTCGCTTTATATATGTAAACGAAGGGTCATGACAAGAGATGTGTCCTTTTGTTTATACATTAATTAGGAAGACCATTTGTTAACCAATCTAAACACAAGAAGACTAAACATTCCCATGTGTTTGGTATATTTGTCATCTTTGTAAAGCCTAACAGTGTCAACCAACTTCTTTATTTCAAACTCTTGTATATTGTATCCCGACAGGATGTAATTCGCTAATGTAGTCAGGCCTTCTTTTTTTTGTAGTTCCTGAAATGATTGCTCTTTGATATTTACCAATTCTATTTTCCACTAATCCAAGGTAATCAATATACCTTCTCTATAAAAAGAGGGCACCCTAGGGGTATTCCCTTTATCCAAAGTTTGTATTTCTTTTTCCAGCATACTCCCAAATTCTTCATGGGGTCCTACAAAAGTATCAATCTCTGCTTGCTCCTCTAGCATGACATCAGTGATCCCTTTGACTCTGGATGCAAGCTGGTTATGCTGATTGAAAGCCTTTATAGTTCCAGTATATGTAAACCAATATTTTTCCACAGTAGGCATCATTGATTTGAACCTGTGATCAATTATGTCATTGACCACCTTATACATCTTTTGCTTCATATCTTCAACCTGCTTGATAGCCTTTTCTGCTTTGTACTTCCAATACGAGGCATCTAAAATATCATCCAAGCTTCGACCTGTGAGATATGAAGCATATTCACTTATGGGAGTTCCTATATCATGCTGCAGTATCCTTGTTTGTAGTCTCTGGTTCTCATCTTTAGTCTTTTCATATAAACCCTTATAAGTAATATTTTCCCTGACCAAAAACTCTGTCTGATCCACATTTAGCCTGGCTACATCTAAATTCAATTTTGATGTGACCCTAGGGTCAGTCTTCCCTACCTGATGGACCATAAGATGTCCAAAGGTTTCTTCTATATCCATAATAATTGGCCTCTTCCCTTTCAGGTATAGTGCCCATTTCAAAATAGCCTTTTGATCAGGGTCATATCCTAAACTTGTAAACAACTTATCTACTTCTTAGGGTAATACCTGCTGGTTCGGGTCTTGCTTCTTCAGAAATCTGTCAAACATAAGTGCTGAATTCATGTCCCAACTTGAAAAGATAATGACACTAGCCTCTTTTAGCATCTTCCTCCCCTTTTCAGGGGTCATATCCTTCATGAAAGTATCAATCTCATCCTACAACCTTTTCATCTGCTCTTCTTCTGGTTTCCTAGCCATAATTATTCTCACATGAGCCCCTTTATACTGGTATAAGAATGAAAGGAATTCCTTTGAGGAAGTGAACCCTTCTTCTGCAACAAAATCTTCATGTTTTGTCATTCTTATATCAACCACTTCCTTGATATTGAATTCACCAGTTTCCATATCCACTTCTACCTCAAAGCCAGGGGGATAGTCTTCTCTAGGGGAGTCAGCAGGGATGCTACTAGCAGTTGATTTTGGTGACATGTGAGCCAATGGATCACTTTCTCTTCCAATTTTGATAAAATGGAGAAACTGTGGGGGCACTCTATGCATAATTTCTGCCTCATGCTGAAGCAATTTTTTAGCTACCTCCAAGGGGTCTTGGAGATCTCCAGGTAAATTTCCATCCACTCTCCCCCTCACTCTCTTCCACTTGAAATCTTCCCAAGTCATCTCAAATCTTTCTCTCAAGGCCTTGGCTTCCTCCCTTTCAAGATTCCTGATTAAATCATTTGGCATTTGAGCCACATGTGTTCCAGCCCTTAGTTTCTAAGATGTTTTCGTAGCTTTCACATATCCCTCAGGATCAAAGTTCTCCCTAGGACTACCTAGAGTCATGCCATAATAATCTAACTTACTCTGGAGTAAATGATAACTTTTGGAACTTTTAACAATAAAATCAGAAAATACTCATAACCATGGCACAATAGATTGTTTACCAAAGTTTGTGAGATGTTTGGCACTGATAGCAGATAATTGTCTTACAATCTCCAGACTAGCCACCCTGTTTAGCACTGCAATTGGGAGCATGTATGGCTTCCCTTCATACCCGAATACTTTGATTTCTATATGATTAGAGTGACAGTACCAATCACCCCAGTTATGATCAATCTGAGACTCTAGAGAGAAATCTTTCGGTCTGAGGAATCTTTTGATCTCAAGGGACAATGTATAGTCTCTATGTTGTTCAAGGGCTGCACTGAGTGGTTTTACAAAATATTCCTGGAAGTGCCAGTATTGGTTGTTTGTAAATCTTTGGTCCCATGTAGAGACCCACAATTGGACTAGTTTTTTCAAACCACTTTTATCATAAGCTCTAATGCTAAAATCATCTGACCAGAAATTGGACTCTTGTCCACAATAAAGAATAACATGCAGCAACAAAGAATACAAGGAGAAATGAATATTTACAAGGTCTCCTTTTAACTTTTCCAACCCATGATTTAAGGCTTCTACAACATAAGTGGCATAATCAAACGGCCTAGGGTCTTTTGATTGCAAGTCAGCACATAGAACCATAGCCCCAATAGCCATGAGAGGATGAGCTTCTAAGCCTAAGACTTGGGTTGCGACATAGTATGTATACTTGAAATAAGGATGAAATTGGTTGACATCAAAGGGCACCTTGTCAGCTGTACTGAAAGGAACTATGGATCCTCCGACCTTTGGCCGGTGAATGGGTAAACTCCATTTCCTATAGATGTCCTCTAAATTGAAAAACTCTTGTGACAATTTTTGCATGTCAATCTTCTCCTCTACATCCCAGTCTAAATCAAACACCATATCAATTGCCTATTTGTTGATTGTCACCATAAGATTTCCTCCTTAATCATATATGGTTTTGTTTTCTGGATTATAGGAATCTGCTAGGGCTTTCATTAATTCAACATCTACAAATACATTCGGCACCACCAGTTTCCCTAAGTTCCTCTTCCACAGGTTACTTATGGGATCAGGAGCTTCCCTTCTCTTGTAACCAAATAAAAACAACTCATGTCCTCTGATCTCAGTCCATATGTCTCCCAAATGTTCAAATTTGTCTTCTAGTCCTTCTTCCTCAATTTTTATTTTCTTGGACCTTACACTGGAAGTTGGACATTAGTCTAACAAATCCTAAACTAGAGTTCTTCCCTCTTTCTTCTATCATTTGGGTTTCTCTTCAGGGTTTAATTCTTTTCCTTTCCTACTCTTTTTAGAAGAAGATGAAGGTTCCATAACTTCAATCAATATAGGATATCACACTTACTTGGAGAATTGTTAAACTCCTTCTGTCAGCTTGGACTATTCCTTTCGAGCCTCAGCTAGCTTCGTGCAACTTTCCAAATCTTCGCAATCATCTAGTTCTCATGAAAATTTGATCAATTTAGTTGTAAACTTGTGAGCAACTTGTATTAGACACAATAGTTAATGTCTCTGTGCTTGCAATGGTCACTCAAGTGTTTGAACTTAATTGCAGATGTGACGCCTTCAATTTAAGCTTTTAATTCCTTCGCAAGAACCAATGTTCAGCTAAAGTGACTGTGAATTATCTTTTCATCGAAACCTTTGTCTTAGATGGAGCTCTTTAATTTCTCATCGAAAGTTATTCTTCCTCGACACAACTTATTTTATGTTCTTTCAGGATCGCTGAAAGCTTTGTATCAGGAAAACAGCTTTTCATTGATATACTATCTGCTTGTTAGGAAATCCTTCCTTTCAGTGAAAAATATATGTCTTTGAGTTATTCCAGGCCCTACTCGATATCAGATTTTCATCGATACGACCATAACTTTGGCTGATGACTCAAGTGCTTCCTCGATGTATCATTTTCATCGACAAACACTATTGATGGGAATATATTTGGCTTCTTCGATATCATTTCATCAGTAAATGGCTCTTGTCGAAAATCATTTTTTAGCTTCCTCAAAACCATCCTTTCTTCGATGAGATCTTTGTCGATGAGTTTGTTAGGACTTTCATCGAAATTGTTTTCGATGAGTCTTATGCTTCGATGAAACTTTATGCTGGCCCGCCAAAGTCCCTTTCTCATCGATATATTCTCCCTATCGATGAGACTTCTATTTCGATAAAGTATCTGATAGTCCTACTGAAGTCCTCTTCTTCTTTGATGCCTTTCCTTTATCGGTGAAACCCTTCTATTTTTTATCGACATATTTCTATCGATGGGGTTTGTCTTTGATGGACATTTTTAGGTTTCACCGGTAGCTTAACTTCTTCGACATCACCTTTTGTTCATTTTCCGCTTTTCAATGAAACTGGGACACTGATGAGTCATTTCTTTCATCTACCAAAAGAGATATTTCTTCGGAGTCATCTTAGTGCTCTACACTTTATGTTTCATTTCGATGAAACTTTCCTTTCGGCGAGACTCTTCTTGAGGTGTTCGATGTAATATGTTGGCCGATGATCTTTTAGTATCGATGAAACATTTTAAGTTTCATAGATATTTTTCATATGACCCTCCTAAGGGGAAAAATATAAATAGTCTCCTAATTCTGTACCAACTTTTTACACCTTTAAGAAAATTTTAAAATTTTAAATTTATTGTTCAACAGTGGCTTTGACTGAGGATGGAGGTATACTGCATAATACCTTCAAGAATTCAAAATCTCTGGTTTCTTAGAATGGAAAGAAAAATAAACATATGGTATTTTACAAGAATATTGTACATGCAGGTTTTAATCCCTTCTCCTTTTTTTTTTCTCTTTAGGAAAAGAAAGTCTTCAAGTATTGTCCATGCACAGGCAACTCCTAACTTTCTCCTGTTGTATTCTAAAGGAAATATGCATCCTCTCCAGCTTTATTTGTTATAACAAAAGGTCCAAGCCACAAGGCTTCAAACTTTCCATGCTTTCCTCTATCATGATTTCTTGCATCCCACATCAAGACCCAATCCCCTACTTCAAACTTTCTGTGTGATGCCCTTTTGTCATGTAGTGTCTTCATCTGATTTTGGACTCTCACATTTTGTCTCTGAGCTTCAGCCCTCACTTCTTTGAGTTCAATCAATTGTATTAATCTTTCTTGCAAAGGATCCTCTAGTTCAATTTCCTCCTGAGTGATAAACCTCTGTAAGGGCAATAAGTTATCTAAAGGCAATCTGGCCCTAGTTCCATAAACCAATTCGAATGATGCCTTTCCTGTGGACTTCTTCATAGTTATTCTATTTGCCCATAATGCTAGAGTCAATTTGGAATCCCAAGCTTTCTTATTATTTCCTAGCAGTTTCTTAATAATTTTTAGGATATTTTTGTTGCTTGATTTCGCCTGTCCATTCCCTTGAGGATGGTAAGGAGATGAATGTGATATCTGAATGCCATACTCTTTACAGAACTCATTGAATTCCTCTAATCTAAAACACATTCCATTATCAGTTATGATCTTTGCAGGGACACCAAATCTGGAGATAATATTATCCATTAGAAACTTAGTTACCACTTTGCTAGTGGCTTGCCTAGTAGGTACAGCTTCCACCCATTTAGTCAAATAATCAGTAGCTACAAGTATCCATTTATGTCCTCCACTTGAATTATCTGAGATTTCACCTATGAAGTCTATCCCCCATTGTTGAAATGGTTGTTCTACTTGCATGGATCTTAAGGGCAATGCCCCCTAATATTTCAACTTTCCAGAGAATTTTTGGCATGGCTCACACTTTCTAACATATGTATGTGCATCATTGAAAATAGTTGGCCAGAAATATCCACTCCTCAGTATTTTGTGGGTAGTAGTTTTGGCAGAGAAGTGACCTCCACACATTCCACTATGCATTTCATGTAATACCCTTTCAGCTTTATTTTTGTCCAAACATAAGAGTAATATTCCATCCCGGTTCTTCCAGTACAAGTTTCCATTGACTATCACATATTTGACAGTTTTTAACTTGAGGGTCCTTTTTTGAGTATCTATCATATGATTAGGAAATTTCATGTATTTGAGATAATACACAATGTTTGTGTACCAAGATGTGTGTTCAGTGCTGAATTGGGCTTCTTCCCATTCCATTCCATTTACTCGAGCTTCATCAATATCTACTCCTATCATGAGTTTGGCCAATCCTCACCCCTTTATGACCTATTATATCTTGATTTCTATATTGAACTCCTGCACTTGGTTGATCCACTTGCATCTCTTCCCGATGACTTCAGTCTATTTGAAGATATCTTTCACTGCTGCATTGGGAACATATGCTACTACTTTAGCCCCTACTAAGTATGGTCTGAACTGCTTTACTGATTTAACTAGGGAATAAGCTTGCTTTTCATTCAACTCATATTTTATTCCTGAGGGGCTTAAGGACTTGCTAAAATATGCAATAGGTTGCTCATATCCTTCTTGATTCTTTTGCAGCAGCACTACAGCTATTGTGTGATAGGAAGTGAATGAGAATATTATAAAAGGCTTGCTAAAGTCTGGAGAGATTAATACCGGAGCTTCTGAAATTGCTCTTTTAATGGCTATAAAGGAATCTATTGCTTCTGTAGTCCAATCTATTTGGGCTCCTTTCTTTAACATCCTTACTATGGGTTTTATTATATCTGCAAAGTTTAGGATAAACCTTCTCACAAAATTTATTTGTCCCAAAAATGATTGGATGGCCTTGATGGTTCTAGGAATAGGAACCTCATTGATAGCTGCCACTCTTTTAGGGTCAATTTTCACTCCTTCCTTAGATACTATGTGTCCAAGTAGCTTTCTCTCTTCAACACCAAAACGACATTTTTTAGGATTCAAGGAAATCCCATATTCTAAGGCTTTCTTAAATACCTTTCCAAGATGACCACAATGATCCTCATCTTTCTTTGAGTATGCAGTTAAATCATCTTGGTATACTACCATGATTATATCAATTAATTCTGCAAAGGCAACATCCATTGCTCTCTGAAAAGTAGCACCAGCATTAGTCAATCCGAATGGCATTCGTGCATAGACATAAGTGCCCCATGGAGTTGTAAAGGTTGTTTTATATTTTTTAGCCTCTTTGACTTTCACTTGATTATAACCTGAGAACCCATCCATCATGGACAATAACTCACATCCCGTCACCTTCTGCAACATATTATCCATATTTGGTAATGGATAATTATCTTTTAGGGATGATATATTTAGGTTTCTAAAGTCCACACACAATCTAATGTCCCCATTCTTCTTTCTAACTGGCACCAAGTTAGAAACCCATGTGGAATATCTACAGGGTTCAATAATTCCTGCATCCTTCATTTTTATGATCTTTTCCCTCATTTTTGGTAACAAGGTTGGATTAATAGGTCTCTGCTTTTGTCTAAATGGTTTAGCTTCTGGCTTGAGTGGTATTTCATGTTGAAAAAGATCTTCCTTGTAAGCTTTGAGATCTTCATAAGACCATGCAAACACATGTTTATACCTTTTAAGAAACATTATCAGTTGTTGCTTCATGGCAGGAGTTAATCTCTTCCCAATGAAGACATCTCTAGGAGTTTCTTCACTCCCTAGATTGACTTGCTCCACATCACTTTCTTTGATAGCCGATCCTTTAGTTTCAATTACATCCTGAGTACTGAAAGTCCTCTCCAATGCTACTAGACCCCTTGGTAATTTGTTTGAATTTAGTTGTATAATTTCATGTCCAAATAAAGTCTCTTTACCCTCAGTCTTTTCTACAAAATCATTGAAATTTATAGCCTGAGATTGATAATGATCAACACATTGTAAAAACTTCAGCAAGTCTGCATCATCTTGGAACACTTGCCAGTTGTATAAGTTATCAGGAACAGATGGTCTAACTTTTATTTCTACTTCAGATATCCCAATCAACGTTATATCATTATCCTTTAATGAAATATTTGCCAAAAAATCTGCCATTATGTTCTTTGATCTGTCTATCCAGTTTATTTGAAAAGCATCAAAAAGCTCTATAGTATCCCAGACAACATTCCTATATTGTTTCAATCTCAAGTGTTTTGAGGCATATTTCTCCTTCACTTGTGAGACTATCAACTCTGAATCACCAAAGACACTGAGCAATTTAATTCCATGCTTAACTGCTATGTTAAGACTAGTGAGTAAAGCTTCATACTCTGCAATGTTATTTGTGCACTCAAATAAAAACTTGAAAGAATATTTGTAGGTTTCCCCTGCGGGTAAAATAAATAGGATTCCAGCCCCACTTCCTTCCTTGCTACAAGACCCATCAAAGAACATTTTCCACACTTGATCATCTTTTTCAGCTAGACATGATTCAATGGGGATCCACTCTTCAACCTTAGGTTTTGTCAATTGCACTTGGAAATTGTCCATATCAGTTTGCAAAAAGCATATTTGATTTGCTGATTCTTCCATGTCTTCTATGATATATGTGGACTGACGTTCTCTATCAATTTTTACCTCCTGTCCATTGATTGGAATCGTAGCATATGATAAATCCAACTGCACATATCCACCAATCATGTTCGACCATTGCCTAGACAACAACATTCCATAGTTTGGAGGAACATCCACCATTGTAATATCTGTTTTGTATGATGCTTCTAGACAAGCTACCAACTTGAATTCTACATCCTTCATGACACCAACCACTAGGACTGACCTGTTGTCCATGGCATATCACTTCCCAAAGGTAGTATCAACTTCCAATCCAAGCTCTTTCATCACCCCAATAGGCATAACATTTATGGCTGCTCTTGAGTCGATCATACAATTCTTTATTTTCTTATTGTTTACCACCAAAGTGAGATAAAATGGGTCGACCTGTGTTGGGCTTTTGGTTATAGTGGACCCTAAATATATAACTGGGGCCATTTGTTCATTATTGTCACCTTTTGGAACCTC
This sequence comes from Cryptomeria japonica, assembly GCF_030272615.1. NCBI lineage: Eukaryota > Viridiplantae > Streptophyta > Pinopsida > Cupressales > Cupressaceae > Cryptomeria > Cryptomeria japonica. The sequence continues at coordinate 898,894,990 of NC_081409.1, read as the reverse complement.
TTGTTTCTGTTCATTTACCTTTTCTTCTTGGATACCTGAAATCATCTCCAAAGTCTTTTCTCTGTATTCAGGAAACTTCATTATTTCCATCAATGGAACAGAAACCTTTAATTGTGTTAATGCATTTGAAATATCAAATGAAGTAGAGTGTTGTGCTAAAGGAATTTTTGCTATTTCTTCCTTTTGAACACCAAGACCTGTTTTATTATTCTTTGGTACAACTTCTTTAGTCTTAGCTATTTTATTTGTTTGCTTAAATGTCTCATCAGTTTCTTTTATAAAAAGACTAGCAGGTTTACCTTGCTCTGGATTCACCATTCTATTTCTCAAATCGTAAGTCCTTTTTGCTTGTGCAACGACAGAAGCTGTAATTCTTCTTTTTTCTTCTTCAGTGGGGATTCTGAGCTTAACACCTTCACCTATGTTGGTAATTACAGGCAATACAGAGCACTGATCAATGTTCATGGGATCTAATCCTCCTTCCTCTGCAAAGGATATCATATTAATAGTCAGGTCACCCATATGCTCCTCATAGTCATTCTCTTCCTCCTACAATCCTCTCGCTACAACACACAAAGAAGGAGCATGTGGCATATTGCAGGCATAACACCACATGTCATCATCTTGAGTGTAGTTTACTGTCCTTTTTAAAGGATCTGGGACTTGTTGGTTATCTTTATGGTTCCTATCTACTGGTTTTCCATCCTTCCATGTAGTGTTATAGGGCATGTCATGCAACTTGGGCCTTTCAGGACGATAGTATTGTTGCTTCTCTATTTTGTTTACCCTCACAGATAGATCTTTTAGAGCATTCAAAACTTTGTCATGCTTATCCTCATCCTTGTTAGCTTTGGGTGCTTTAGGATTGTACAACCTTGCATCTTCTCTTTTTCCCACTTTACCAGCGACCTTCCTATTATTTTCTATAACAATGGCAGCTTTCATAACATCCTAGAGATCTCTAGGATTTCTAGTGCTCAACTCATAGTTTGTTTTACTATCATAAGCATTGATGTAATATAGAATGCTTACCTCAGGTACTGGCTCCATCCTATTGGGAATTTTGTTTAGAACCCTGTTAAATCTTTTCTTAAAATCTACCATTGATTCATTTTTCTCCTTCTTGATGCTAATGATCTCATGTAAAGCAAATTCAGGGCCGTTATGGTCTCCATACTGTTCAAGGAATAGGCTTTTGAACTCTGCAAGACTTCTAATGGATGCATCAGTTAATGCTCTAAACCAATCTCTTGCATCTTCTATTAGTGACTGCATAAATAACCTGATCTTAACATCTTCATGTGGCAAACCAAAATCCTCTATTACTGCATCAAAAGCCTTACAATGAGCTTCCCCTATAATTGCATTACTTCCAATAAACCTTGGTATTGCAGTCCTGATTTCATTTGGGATAGGATATGGGTATACCATCATTCCTAAGAAATCAAACTGCCTCATTCATTCCATATTCATTAGCCTGTGTCCCCCACGGGCATTTCTAAAGTTTTGGTTCACATTGTTATATAGGGGCATTTGATTTTGATAAGGAAAAGGGTATTGGTTCTGGTATTTGTATTGAAATTGATTAGGGGGTGGACATTGATTATAAAATTGACCTTGAGGTGGAAACTAGTCATGAGTAGCAAAGTTATTATGTAAATTTTGCTGGACTGGTGGTGCACTTGTATGCACATGATCATTCCTTTCGTTACTGAACAAGGGGTTCTCATAAGCCTTAAAATCATTATTCTTTGTTTTACTCACTCCCTGATCTGTCTGAGCATATTTTTCTCTATAATTGTTTACATCTTGATTAAAGTCATCCTCACCAACATTTATGCCTAATTTAGCACATAAATCCAAACATTCATGAGTCCTTCTAGAATCTCTCATTTCAGTAGCTACCTCCATCATCTTTTTAGTTAAATCTCCAAATCTATCTGCAAGATCGGCCATACTTGATCCCGATGAAGTCGATGTGTTTTGTCTGGATTGTGTTTCATGATATTCAAAACCAGGGGGAATTTGATGTTTGCCCTTTTGGGCTCTATATGCTGCAACCAAATCCTCATTCACTGGGCTTGAAGTAGTTTCTTTATCCCGTTCTCTTAAGGATGAATGTTGGTTGTTTTCATACTTATACTGATTGTACCTTTCTCTCATGAATTCATTCATGGATTCTTTTTTTTTTTTATTCCTTAGTTGAGAGAAATCTAACTGGGATAAAGGTTGTCCTTTTGTGATGGATCTCCTTCCCTCCACAGATATTCTTCTCCCTTAATTCAGAGCCACCACCTCTCTCCTTGAGAGGAAATTTTTTTTTCTTCTGATTTCTCTCCCACAACAAAGTCTTAATAATTCTTCCCCAGCAGAGTCGCCAATCTGTTGGGTCTCAAATCAATAGATTGGATAGGTTCTAAGGAAATGCCAACTCCTATGATCAAACCCTCCAATTGACTTGGCCAACTTATAGAGTGCACCTATTTGGTTACTAACTCTCTCACTTTAGGCTTTGCAGGACCTAGGCGGGTATACCTACTCACTAGTTGTTCCTTCAACTAATGCTTTTTATAGTAGATTAAGTATCTTGATCTAGCTTCATCCTATCTCTGAATAGCATAAGTTCCTAGGATGGAGATATATTAGATGAGTTCAAGATTGTTGTTGTAGAATTTATTTGATCTTTGTGCTTAGAATTTTACACTATTGCTAACTTACTCTATATTCCCTACTCAACTATTCCTATTATTGTTTGTTCAGTTATGAATTTTGTAAATTGTAATGAGGGTTGTACTTAATGATCAGTGCCTTTTATGTTTTTGGGCTACAGAGTCAGTTACTTCTTTAGGGACTTAATATATGTTGTATGAGACAATGATTAAACCTATCCCTTATAGGTCTGTCAATTGTTATTCCCTTATGAGCTCAGTTAATCACTTGTATTATTAAATTGCTTGTGTGTATTTAACCCAAACCTTATGAGACCACACAAGAAAGAATTATCAAGAATGATTACAATCCACAGAAAAATCTTTTAATTCAATTTGAGATAACATAGAATGAATACTTTACTGAAAGAATATAAACAATCTTATCTATTATGATAATATCACACACAAATGCCACAAAGAAGAATACTCTGCAAATTTGGAACAGGAACAAAGATCTGGTCTCGTATTGATTCTCCAATCTTCGATTACAATTGATTAGCCCCAAAGCTGTGTTTCTATCTAGTAGTATTTCTCATTGTCCTTTCATACAAAAATCCTTCGCTGTATATATGTAAACAAAGGGTCATGACAAGAGACGTGTCCTTTTGTTTATACATTAATTAGGAAGACCGTTTGTTAACTAATCTAAACACAAGAAGATTAAACATTCCCATGTGTTCGGTATATTTGTCATCTTTGTAAAGCCTGACAGTGTCAACCAACTTCTTCAATTCAAACTCTTGTATATTGTATCCCGATAGGATGTAATTCGCTAATGCAGTTGGGTCTTCTTTCTTTTGTAGTTCCTGAAATGATTTCTCTTTGATATTTACCAATTCTATTTTCCAGCAATCCAAGGTAATCAATATACCTTCTCTATAAAAAGAGGGCACCCTAGGGGTATTCCCTTTACCCAAAGTTTGTATTTCTTTTTCCAGCATACTCTCGAATTCTTCATTTGGTCTTGGAAAAGTATCAATCTCTGCCTGCTCCTCTGGCGTGACATCAGTGATCCCTTTGACTCTGGATGCAAGCTACTTATGCTGATCGAAAGCCTTTATAGTACCAGTATATGTAAACCAATATTTTTTCGCAGCAGGCATCATTGATTTGAACCTGTGATCAATTATGTCATTGACCACCTTATACATCTTTTGCTTCATATCTTCAACTTGCTTGATAGCCTTTTCTACTTTGTACTTCCCGTACAAGGCGTTTGAAATATCATCCAAGCTTCGACCTGTGGGATATGAAGCATATTCACTTATGGGAGTTCCTGTCTCATGCTACAGTATCCTTGTTTGTAGCCTCTGGTTCCAATCTTTAGTCTTTTTATATAAACCCTTATAGGTAATATTTTCCCTGACCAAAAACTCTGTCTGATCCACATTTAGCTTGGCTACATCTAAATTTAATTTTGCTGTGACCCTAGGGTCAGTCTTCCCTACCTGATGGACTATAAGATGTCCAAAGGTTTCTTCTGTATGCATAATAATTGGCCTCTTCCCTTTCAGGTACAGTGCCCATTGCAAAAGAACCTTTTGATCAGGGTCATATCCTAAACTTGTAAACAACTTATCTACTTCTTGGGGTAATACCTGCTGGTTTGGGTCTTTCTTCTTCAGAAATATGTCAAACATAAGTGTTGAATTCATGCCCCAACCTAAAAAGATAATGACACCAGCCTCTTTTAGCATTTTCCTCCCCTTTTCAGGGGTCATGTCCTTCATGAATGTATCAATATCATCCTGCAACCTTTTCATATGCTCTTCTTCTGGTTTCCAAGCCATAATTCTTTTCACATGAGCCCCTTTGTACTGGTATAAGAATGAAAGAAATTCCTTTGAGGAAGTGAACCCTTCTTCTGCAACAAAATCTTCATGTTCTGTCATTCTTATATCAACCACTTCCCTGATATTGAATTCACCAGTTTCCATATCCACTTCTACCTCAAAGCCAGGGGGATAGTCTTCTCTAGGGGAGTCAATAGGGATGCTACTAGCAGTTGATTTTGGTGACATGTGAGCCAATGGCTCACTTTCTCTTCCAGTTTTGATAAAATGGAGAAACTGTGGGGGCACTCTATGCATAATTTCTGCCTCATGCTGAAGCAATTTTTTAGCTACCTCCAAGGGGTCTTGGAGATCTCCAAGTAAATTTCCATCCACTTTCCCCCTCACTCTCTTCCACTTGAAAGCTTCCCAAGTCATCTCAAATCTTTCTCTCAAGGCCTTGGCTTCCTCCCTTTCAAGATTCCTGATTAAATCATCTGGCATTTGAGCCACATGTGTTCCAGCCCTTAATTTCTGAGATGTTTTTGTAGCTTTCACATATCCCTCAGAAGCAAAGTTCTCCCTAGGACTACCCAGAGTCATGCGATAATAATCTGACTTACTCTGGAGTACATGATAACTTTTGGAACTTTTAACAATAAAATCAGAAAATACTAATAACCCTGGCACAATAGATTGTTTACCAAAGTCTGTGAGATGTTTGGCACTGACAGCAGACAATTGTCTTACAATCTCTAGACTAGCCACCCTGTTTGGCACTGCAATTCGGAGCATGTATGGCTTCCCTTCATATCTGAATACTCTGATTTCTGTATGATTAGGGTGGCAGTACCAATCACCCCAGTTATGATCAATCTAAGACTCTAGAGAGAAATCTTTCGGTCTGAGGAATCTTTTGATCTCAGGGGACAATGTATAGTCTCTATGTTGTTCGAGGGCTGCATTGAGTGGTTTTACAAAGTATTCCTAGAAGTGCCAGTATTAGTTGTTTGTAAATCTTTGGTCCCATGCAAAGACCCACAATTGGACTGGTTTCTTCAAACCACTTTTATCATAAGCTCTGATGCTAAAATCTTCTGACCAAAAGTTGGAGTCTTGTCCACAATAAAGAATAACATGCAACAACAAAGAATACAAGGAGAAATGAATATTTACAAGGTCTCATTTTAACTTTTCCAACCCATGATTTAAGGCTTCTGCAACATAAGTGGCATAATCAAATGGCCTAGGGTCTTTTGATTACAAGTCAGCACATAGAACCATAACCCCAATATCCATGAGAGGATGAGCTTCTAAGGCTAAGACTTGGGCTGTGGCATATTATGTATACTTGAAATAAGGATGAAATTGGTTGACATCAAAGGGAACCTTGTCAGCTGTACTGAAAGGAACTATAGATCCTCCGACCTTTGGCTGGTGAATGGGTAATCTCCATTTCCTATAGATGTCCTCTAAATTGAAAAACTCTTGTGACAATTTCTGCTTGTCAATCTTCTCCTCTACATCCCAGTCTAAATCAAACACCATATCAATTGTCTATTTGTTGATTGCCACCATAGGATTTCCTCCGTAATCATATATGGTCTTGGTTTCTAGATTATAGGAATCTGCTAGGGCTTTCATTAATTCAACATCTACAAATACATTCGGCACCACCAGTTTCCCTAAGTTCCTCTTCCATAGGTTACTTATGGGCTCAGGAGCTTCCCTTCTCTTGTAACCAAATAAAAACAACTCATGTCCTCTGATCTCAGTCCATATGTCTCCCAGATGTTCAAATCTGTCTTCTAGTCCTTCTTCCTCAATTTTTATTTTCTTGGACCTTACACTGGAAGCTGGACATTGGTCTAACAAATCCTGAACTAGAGTTCTTCCCTCTTTCTTCTGTCGTTTGGGTTTCTCTTCAGGGTTTAATTCTTTTCCTTTCCTACTCTTTTTAGAAGAAGATGAAGGTTCCATAACTTCAATCAATACAGGATATCACACTTACTTGGAGAATTGTTAAACTCCTTCTGTCAGCTTGGACTATTCCTTTCGAGCCTCAGCTAGCTTCCTGCAACTTTCCAAATCTTCGCAATCATCTAGTTCTCATGAAAATTTGATCAATTTAGCTGTAATCTTGTGAGCAACTTGTATCAGACACAATAGTTAATGTCTCTATGCTTGCAATGGTCACTCAAGTGTTTGAACTTAATTGCAGATGTGACGCCTTCAATTTAAGCTTTTAATTCCTTCGCAGGAACCAATGTTCAGCTAAAGTGAATGTGAATTAGCTTTTCATCGAAACCTTTGTCTTAGATGGAGCTCTTTAATTTCTCATCGAAAGTTATTCTTCCTCGACACAACTTATTTTATGTTCTTTCAGGATCACTAAAAGCTTTGTATCAGGAAAACCGCTTTTCATTGATATACTATCTGCTTGTTAGGAAATCCTTCCTTTCAGTGAAAAATATATGTCTTTGAGTTATTCCAGGCCCTACTCGATATCAGATTTTCATCGATACGACCATAACTTTGGCTGATGACTCAAGTGCTTCCTCGATGTATCATTTTCATCGACAAACACTATCGATGGGAATATATTTGGTTTCTTTGATATCATTTTATCGGTAAATGGCTCTTGTCGAAAATCATTTTTTAGCTTCCTCGAAACCATCCTTTCTTCGATGAGATCTTTGTCGATGAGTTTGTTAGGACTTTCATCAAAATTATTTTCGATGAAACTTTATGCTGTCCCGCCGAAGTCCCTTTCTCATTGATATATTTTCCCTATCGATGAGACTTCTATTTCGATAAAGTATCTGATAGTCCTACCAAAGTCCTCTTCTTCTTCGATGCCTTTCCTTTATCGATGAAACCCTTCTATTTTTTATCGACATATTGCTATCAATGGGATTTGTCTTCGATGGACATTTTTAGGTTTCACAGGTAGCTTAACTTCTTCGATATCACCTTTTGTTCATTTTCTGCTTTTCAATGAAGCTGGGGCACCGTTGAGTCATTTCTTTCATCTACCGAAAGAGATATTTCTTGGGAGTCATCTTAGTGCTCTACACTTTATGTTTCATTTCAATGAAACTTTCCTTTCGGTGAGACTCTTCTTGAGGTGTTCGATGTAATATGTTGGCCAATAATCTTTTAGTATCGATGAAACATTTTAAGTTTCATAGATATTTTTCATATGACCCTCCTAAGGGGAAAAATATAAACAGTCTCCTAATTTTATACCAACTTTTTACACCTTTAAGAAAATTTTAAATTTATTGTTCAACAGATTATACAAATCTAATATCTTGTACTACTTTACAATAGCATCTATAATGCTTGATCCAGTACCGGTTTCTACTCTGTTCTTTACATAAAACCTTTAACCTATATTTCGCATAATAGGTCTGCCTAATACCTTCATTTTTTACTTACATTGCTTTTTAAAATGTCTACAATGATCTCTTTAATATATATGAGTCATTTTACAACTTGCCAAGTCGGCTTACAAGGTTTTTAAAATAATAAACAAAATATAATATAAAAAAAATCTTATCGGCCTCTGTGTCGGTATGATTCCTTTCTCTGTGCCGGTGTAGAGTGTGATCTGTTGATGCCGGTGAACTATCTTGCCGGTGTAATGCCTTGCCGGTGCCATAGGATTGTAAGGTTACCATCAATGATAAAACTTTCAATCACATACAATGTCTCATTGGAGTGTGCATATGCCAACAATCTCCCCCTTTGGCATTGATGGCAACACCCATGAGAAATTTCAAAAGTGTATCAAAAAATGAAGTCAAAAAAAATGTTACCAAAAATGTGTGCTCCCCCTGAGCATATGATTCCTGTGATATTGAATTTGGTTGAATTTTCTCATACCACTACTCCCCCTTTGGCATCAATGACAAAGGTTGTCAAGATGTCAGTAGAGTTTGTAGTTTCAACCTTGTAACTGGGTAGTTACAATTTGAAATAGATCCACCAAAATCAAGTTTATACTCTCCATAAACTTTTTACTGTCTTTTATTGTTGTCTCTATTCTTTTAACTATATTGGTGAGATGCTGCAAATGCTCTGCTAATGTTTTCTATCCCTGTATTAGTGCCTTAGATATTTCCTTCTGCAATGATGCTAGATAGTCCAATCTTGGACTCAGTTTTAATCTCAGATGTTTTGCCTTATTCACTATTCTCTCCTTTTCTCTTTCTAATTTAAGTAACTCTTCCTCAAAATTTGTTATCCTTCGCTCAAAAATTGATAATGCATCAGGTGAGTTAACAAAATTATCAACAAGTTTATTGTTTTCATCCTGTACCTTGCTTATTTTCTTATCTATGTCTACTATCCAAAAGTTTGTCTTACATGTGTCTTTGTACAAAGTTTTGTACTCTTTCAATAAGTTACACAGTTTCAGTAGAAGTGTGTCAAAATCCTTTTGATTCAATCCAAAAGTACTTCAGTTACATTTCTTGGTTTGTAGCCTGCTGAGGAGGAACCAACATTCTAAATTCCATCGGTGGAAGAAGTAACCAAGCTTGTTGTGACCTCTGGTAGGTCTATTTGTGTTTGCATTTCTTTAAGAAATGGTTTGTGTACTTCTCTAGTTGCTGGTGGCACTATTTCCTCATGAACCTATTCCTGTTGCTGTTGCTTTTCTTGTTGCACTGTCTCAGTCTGAGCTTTTGCCTATTGTCCTTTGTCATCTATCAGTTTCTCCTGTGTTTTAATAGTTTCCTCAGCTACCGGTGGCTCACTAGCCATTTCATTCTTACCAGTTGTATCTTTGTCTACCACAATGTTGATCTTTTGTGTATCAACATCTACTGTGTATAAGACTTCAGGATTAGGATTGACATCCTCTTCATCCATACTTTCAACTGCTGGTTGATCTTTTGTAGTTGCTATTACTGGTGATGTAAAAGAAGGTGGGGGTAAGTTGTCTTTTACTTTAATACTCTGAGGTCCACCAACCTTTCCTTTTCCTTTGTCTCTTTCTTTCTAATATACCTTTATTGGTTTGGGGTTCTGGTATTCTTCCTATTTTTCTTTTTCAACTATGAATATATCCCATACATTTTATGTTTCTTCAGTCACCTCATTGACTCTTCCAACCATTAATGCAATGTGTCGGTGTGCAGTAGAGAATACTGATTGGTTGGTTTTAGCAATTAAATCATCAATTTCTTTAGGTGAGTTCACTAGGTACACAACAAGTAGCTTTTCTATCTTAAATTTCTTGTCAAGTTCTATTACTGCTTGTCTCCTTGCTTCCAGTCTTTTGAACAGTTCATCTGGTACTTCATCTACAACTTCCATCAAAAATTTCATATACATGTTCCTATGCAATATAACACTATTTTCTAATTGTTCTTTTTCATCTGCTATCAGAGTGTCATACAATTTATCTATATTCTTCAGTTTCCCTTCCTTTGTAATTTCATTCAATAGTATATCAAGAGGAGCTAGGTTTTGTTTTGTTCTCTTCTTCTTCTTGGGTGTCAGTTTCTTCTTTGGTGTGGTCTTCTTAACCAGTGATCTCACTGCTTGTTGTTTCTATCTTGTCCTCCTAGGTGAGGGTGTGGTTGCCGATGAGGGATCTCTTTTTCTTACAACTCTTTTGAAAGTTGCAGGCATGTCACTCTCCGAAGAAGTGCCTACCGGTGATAGATGAGTCTCAAGCTGGAGAGTTCCTAGCTCATCCTCAGTGATACCGGTTTGTTTTAACACATCTTCTTTAATAGCCTTTGCTTGTCTAGAGCCTCTTCTCACATCTGCCTCAACCTTTTTCACTCTCTTCTTAGATTGTATTTGTTTTTCTATAGTCTCAGCACTACCAAATACTTCTTCCTTTGGTTTGTTTGGTGCTTCCAGAAGTGCTTTAGCATAAGTCTCAATTATGTGATCATCTATCTCGTAGCCCATCTCTATTACCTAGATTGTTCTTGGGATGACTGCTTCCATCCAGATTTCATCTTTTTTGATTACAAAACATATTTCATCCTTATATTTGTCAACAATCTTTTGTGATAATCTAATTCTCTTCTTCATTTTGGCCTTAAGTGCTTGAAAGAAATCATAGATATTGTTTTCCTTATCTTCTCCCATATTGTTGAATAGTTTTGTTAGTTGTTTACCTACCGGTATATCAAATCTAAGTTCTTTGTAGCCTATACTGGGAACTTGTTTGGTTATTTGTAGCATCAAACATACTAGCAGATCCCCAAACCTAAAAGTTCCTTTCTTATCCTTCTTAATCTTTCCTAGGTTGTCAATTAACTCATCCTTTAGCCACTAACATATATCAATTTTTGAATTATCTGTGATCATGTCATAAGCACTTTTAATGCATAAACTTGAAACTGAATTGAGTTTGTTTGCATGAGTTGCCTTATACCCTAATATCATGTTGATAAACCTTACATTGATGTTGGTTACATCATTGACTCTTAGGGACCTTTTATCAGATGTAGCACTAGTTAGCTTAGTAACTAGGTCATTGGAGACCTTCTTAGTTTTGTCTGGCCTTTTACTAGTGGTTGGTAACCCTGTGATAGCTTTCACAGCTTCCTTGGTGATTTTGTGAATTGCATCTAACTAGAAAAATTCACCATGTACCCTGCTTAAGAGTATCCTAATCACATGCTTTGGAAATTCAGGAATGCAGAGGATTTCTATAAATCCTAGGGTTTCAATGATTTTATGTTCCGATTTCACATTTATGAAATTATCACATATGATAGTTTTATACATAGTTTTGATCTCTTCATCTCCCAATTCCTCTATGTTACAGTGAATGTAAATTCTGGGGTCTTCAGCATAAACAACTCCTTTTGGTATTTGTGAGAAAGCACCTATATTGTCATCTTTCTTTGCTACTTTGGGAACTAGTTGAAATACGGGCCTATGGCATTTTATGACCTTGAATACAGTAGGGTTTTCTATATGTTCAAGTGCAGAGGTGGATGCCATGATGATAAATACCTTTTTCTATCTTGGATGGATTGATTGCTTGAAGTGCTTCACCTCTTTGCTTGAAATTCCTTAGCTCTGCAAATTTCACACTCTACGAATGTTTGAAATCACGGTGAAATGAAATAGAGCCAAAACCACAAATTTATAGTGTTAATTTGCCATCTACCACATTAAATACATTTCGGTTAAGTATTCACTTAACATTGTCTGTCAGTAATGAAGTAATTTCCAACTTCTCATCTCTAACCGAGGGAATAATAACACATGTGTCATTAGATCACCAAACCCTCAAGGAAACTTTCTTCAATTTGATGAAGAATTTCCTATCGGTGGAGCATCACTCTATCCTATCGGTGAAGCATCACTCTATCCTGCTGGTGAAGCATTGATTGGTTCTACCGGTGGAGGAGTATTCCCAGTATTTAGATCAGCTTTTCTAATCCATTGTTTAGAGAATTCTTTCTTAACCTCTTCAACTTTTTCTTTACCTTTCAAGCTAGAACTTTTGTTGTCCATCGGTGATCCTTTACTTCTATAGAATTTTGCAATATGCCCAATCTTGTTACATGCATAACAAGTCACATTATTCTTTTGACTAGCTTTCCCATAACCTATGCCGGTTTGTGTTCTGCATTGATTAGATAAATGTCCAAATCTTCCACAAACATAATATCTCACATTCATTCTGCAATTTTCAGAATTGTGACCAACTTTGTTGCATTTAGAATATTGACCAGTGGGTGTGTTGATATTTTGATAATTTCTAGATCTACATTCATTTACTCTATGACCATACTTATTATAGTTAAAGCATTTTCCATTGAATTTATAAGCATTAGGTTGCCTTACCAGTTTGTTGTGATCCTGTGTGTTTGCAATACCAGAGCTTTCACCAACTTCAAAGCCAATTCCAGAAGTGTCACCTTTAGGTTTTTGATTCTTCAGTAAGTTACCAAGTTCCTCTGAGCTTTTCTTGAATTTTTTTTTAATGTTTATTTGCAGTTTCTAGTTCTCTTTCTAAGACTTCTTTCTGTCTCATCAGTTCATTGGAGTCATTCTGAGTGTGCATAAAATTTGTCTTTAATAAATCATTTTCATAGCTAAGTCTTGTGTTCTCATTTGATGCATCACTTAGTCTTTTGGTCAATTCTTCTTAATTCTTCTTCCTATCTTCAATCTCTTTACAAAATCTCATAGTCATATCCTGCATCTCATTCTTTGTAGTTATGTTCTCCAATTTCAGCTTACTTAACATATCATTAAGTGATTCCTTTTCATCATTCTCATTTTGCATCTTTTCACAAAGTTCTCTTCTCTTATTTCTTGCAATAGTAAGATTCTCTTGAAGTGCCTGAATGATATCTTGAGCTGCTTTTAGATCATCTTCTAGTTTGATATTTTTCAATTTTTCTGTATCATAGTCTGAGAGAGCTGCTTCAAGTTGCTTCATCAGATTTTCCATCTTTACTAGTGTCAAGATCTTCCTCAAGTTGTTAGGCTTCTGAAAATAGAGGACCAAGCTCTGATACCAATTGTTAGGAAACTCACAAATACTGAGAGGGGGGCATGAATCAGTATCTAATCGGTAATTAGAATTTCTCAACTTAAAACATGCAGAACATATTATAACAGTGTACTGGTATGCAAGAAATAATGAAATAAATAGAATTAAAAACATCCACATGAAAAGCACACCATGACACAAGGATTTAACGAGGAAACCCGATGTGGGAAAAACCTCAGTAGGATTTGTGACCCACAATATCCACTTACTAGCCAATAAGAGAATATTACTTACAAAAGAGGGGCTTGCACATGCAGGAAGGCCAACTGCCTAGAGCTCACTACTCAATGGGAAGTCTCACTGACTTACAATATGGATTATGAAAATCCAATATCTTGTACTACTTTACAATAGCATCTATAATGCCTGATCCAGTACTAGTTTCTGCTCTATTCTTTACATAAAACCTTTAACCTATATTTTGCATAATAGGTCTACCTAATATCTTCCTTTTTCGCTTACATTGCTTTTTAAAATGTCTACAATGATCTCTTTTATATATAAGAGTCATTTTACAACTTGCCATGTCAGCTTACAAGGTTTTTACAATAATAAACACAATATATTATAACAAAAATCCTATCGGCCACTGTGTCGGTATGCTTCCTTTCTCTGTACCAGTGTAGAGTGTGATCTATTGATGTCGGTGAACTATTTTGATGGTGTAATGCCTTGCCAGTGTAATGCCTTGCTGGTGCCATAGGATTGTAAGGTTGCCATCAATGACAAAACCTTTAATCACATACAATGTCTCATTGGAGTGTGCATATGCCAACATTATCTTCTCCTCATACTTATTTGCAAATAAGGCATGAGCCTATTTCAACTTTTCCAATTCATGTTGATAAGTCTCAGCTGGTTGAAAACCAAAAGGCATAGGAGAAGGAGGGAATTCTATGATTGGACTAGTAGGTGGGGGCCTTGCTGGAGAAGAAGAAATTGCCAAGGTAGAGGACTCACCTCCTTGGTATTGTCCCATCAGCTGACTTTGAAGTTTGGCAATGATAGTGTCCTTGCTGGCTACCTCTTTTTTGGCTTCATTATAAGCCTTTAAAATTGTTTCCAACCTAATTTGGAGATCAACCTTTTCTTTTGCTTCCTTCTCTGCTACTACTACATTGAACTTAGTAGTCTCTAAAATAGTACTAGCTACTTCAACTACCCCTATATCCTGAACTCTTCTAACTATCATAGCTCCTAGAAGGTTAGACTGTGAGGTATCTTTCCTTCTTCTACCTTCATCTCTTTTAAGGGACCGCATAACTAGAAAAGTGTCATCTTTGCTGAATACCACTCCCTTCATTGGCTTAGTTTCCTTTCTGACCACTTCAAGAACCAATGCATCAGCTATATCCCATTCAGGGAGGATTATCACACCAGCCTTATCCACCATCTCTCTTCCAGCCTCAGGAGTGATACCTTTGAACTCAGCCATCATTTCTTGTTTGACCTCTTCCTCCACTTGGGCTGCATCCTTGAGAGGTTGTTCATTTACCCTTTGCTCACATCTGATCTTGAATTGATCAATATTTTGCTTCCATAGAAACTGCATAAAAGCTCCTGATGTGACAAAATTGTTGTCAGCTAGGAATTCTTCACTAGAGTTTTTGATAGTAATGTCCAATTCTTTTCCCTATAGCTCACCATTAGTTACATCCATTTCAGCATAGGGTGGCTCTTCTGATATTCCTTCTCGAGTCTCATTGTAGGTGTAGGCAATTTCACCCAGACTCCCCAATTGTATCAATTGCTCAGCCACCGCTTGCTCATCTCCTATATCAATAGGGGACTAAGATGGAGTACTGAGGGTCATCAATTTCAAATTATTTACTTGTCCTCTGCCTCTTAGGTGAATCCTGAATCTCAATAGTATCTTCAATGGCCCTTTTCCCTCTAGTAGTAGAAGGTTCACCTGTTACTAGCATCATTACAGTATACTTAAATCTTTTATGCATTATATAATCACCTAGTGGAATAGCCTTAGCAAAGGTAGGCTTGGCTAGGACCAATTTAGCCCTGTTAGGATCATTCTGCATTATGGCTTCTCTTTTTTCCTTCAGGGTTTGCATTAAATCTTCAAAATAAAGAATTAAGAATTTAACCTTTTCTTCAAAAGGGGTAAAACTAGAGAGAGGATCATAACTAGAATCAAATTGATGGATAAAGTCAAGGGCTCTTCTGTATGCAATCCACTTCTCCTTCATCAACTCCTACTCATCTAGACTAAATTCATTCCTGATCAAATCTTCAGGGAATTGGAATTGGTGAGGCCTAATTTTACAAACTACTCTCTTCCGGAACATGTCATTGAAGAAATCTTCAGGGTCGGCACACCTTGACACTGTAGTTGATAACATGTATGGTTTAAAGAATTCTTCAAAATAATTCCATCCACCTTTGGTAATTACAAAATGATGAGCCATGGTGATGGTTGGGAAAATTGTTCCTTTACCCTTGTTAGTTAACTCGGCCTCCTGCACTCCTCCAATCTGTCTTAATACTTCTGCAAACCCTATCTTTAATGGAACCTGATAGGGTAGTAGATAAGGGGTACCTCTAAATCCAAACACTCTAAAAATAGTAGAAACAGGATATAGATACATATCTCCCCAGTTATGAACAATCTTGATATCCTCTACAAATTCTTTGGGCCTAAGGAATTCCAAAAGAGCCTTGGGAATCCTAGGGTTTTCTGCACACAAGAGAACTCTAATTTTAGATGCAAAGCATCTATCAAACTTCAGATAACTTGCATCCTCTCTATCCCAAGATAGAATAGTACTCCACAATTGCACTGGCATCTCCTCTTTATCCTTGACCTTAACCAGGTCCATCTCTTTTGCAAAATAATCAGCCCCTTTGTATAGAAACATATGCATCAACAAGGAATACCATCCAAATGGCTTGTCTACCTTACCATTCTTAATTCCTACTAAGCCTGCATGGATAGCATCAGAGAGGAAAGGAGCAAAGTCAAATGTTATGGCCAGGGAAGGGTTCAAAATTTGGTCAATCATTAACATATAATGGACAGGCATGTTTTTCTTAGCATCTTCTCCAAAGATTTGACATAATCTCCAGTACATACCCTTAGCTCTCAAGGTAAATAAATTCAGGGAAAATGGCTCCATTGTGCTAGGGCCTACAACTGTTAATCCCCCTATTTTGACAAAAAATTCTCTCAATGGGCCACTCCTAAGATGATCTCTTTGGGCATTGTAAACTTGGGTTAATGCCTCAAAATTAATAGGCTCAAGGTAGCTGGAAGCTTCACTAAGCTTGAAGACATTCCTAAATTCATCATCTTTGATTTCAACAAGGGCTGGTCCCTTTATGTTTCTAATGCATCTGGCAGCAGG
This sequence comes from Cryptomeria japonica, assembly GCF_030272615.1. Lineage (NCBI taxonomy): Eukaryota > Viridiplantae > Streptophyta > Pinopsida > Cupressales > Cupressaceae > Cryptomeria > Cryptomeria japonica. Next base: position 898,878,603 of record NC_081409.1, on the reverse strand, counting down.
GTCATAATTCTGTGCAATTAGGGTCAACAGATCTACATCCATGAAAACACCTGGGCCCACAAGCTTCCCTACATCTAAATTCCAGATACTATTCATAGGGGAAGGGGCATGTCTCTAACCAAAATCCACTTTAAACAAACTGAGACCAGATATCCCTATTTTAGGGTCCCTCAACCAATTTCTTTTATCATATAAACCATCCCCAATTTTCAAACGGGGGTTTTTTGGCACTAACTCCTTGGCCCTAGCCCCGACATTGGTCGACATGGTTAACTGCTCAAGAAAGTCATCACAAATATTTCGGTCCTGGTAATTTACCTTCCCTATTAATTCTCTTCTAGGTCCCATTTTAGGAGTATGCAACTAAGCCAATTATCAATCAAAGAAATTTTCTAACAGGATAAGACCACAATTCAACAATATTTAAGCAATGGGTAAACAAAGAGCAAGAGAACCTGATTTCAGTTTGCAAACTTCTGCTCTGCACCAGCTCTCTCTGAAACTTCTTTTGTGAAATGATACCCTCATTCAATTGATGCAAGGATATATATGGCAATTTGGCTCCTTAACTACAACATTAAGACCTCATGCTTTGGCCGTCCCTTCAAAATTGAATTCATGAAAGAATTCAAAAATTTGGCTCCAATGGATTAAAATTGCTTTGAGTATTTTTCATTTTGCTCTTTCGTTGTTTTACAGAGTGTAAAGCTCTTACATGTTCATCTAGTAAAAAAACACCAACCATTGGATCAAATAGAACTTGCACCACTTTTACCCTTTTGACTCTTCCTTGCTTGGTAATAGGCTGAAAATCCTTTCACTATTTTGCGATGGGTAACCATCTTGCATCTTGACCTCACGAAGCTGCACTAGCTATCTGATCGACTGAAACTTGATCGATCTTTACATTGTCATAACCTGGAGGTTTATATCACTAACCGCGTTCAAAATGGTTAACACTAACCATTTTTTCTATTTCACGAATGGTAACCATCGTGCATTTAAAGGTTGTGAAATAACACCCGCCATTAGATCCTTCTTGAGATGCCCTTCCTTTAACAACTTGTTAGAACCGCAAGACGTGGTCCCTTTGAATCAGTGCCATTCACTTTGGCATGCGATCCCTCTTGAACTAACGTGTCAACTTCCTACTTGCTGAAAGACTTTAGCAGGATCCACTTCTGAAATGCCACATGTGCCTGACAGGTCACCTCTTTGTCTTCAGTTTATATCATTCTGTTTGTTGGGCCCACCACTTGGTCACCAAATTTGTTCTTTGTTTTACGTGATCTGGAGGACATGTATAACCTTTTGATTTATGATCCCTACCTCCTAGACTGCTTACTTGGAATGCCATGTCATTTTGCCACTTCACAAAAACTAACTCTCGAGCATCTTTGGTTTGCAAATCAACTCAAGCCATTGATAATTCTCTGAACCACTCACTCTTTACTCATTAGAAAACCCATCAGCTTTTGGGACCCACCACAAGCTTTCGCTATTTCACAATAGTTAAAGCACGTGTGCTTTGATCTCATGAAATAACGAGGGCCTTTCGATCAGATGGAACATGATTGGTCTTTAATCTTCAGATGAAGCTTGGACATTGGGCCCACCAAACCCTTTCGCTATTTTGCAGAAGGGTAAAACTTGGTTATCTTTATCTCGCGAAACAATGTGGGGCGTCAAATCTCAGTGACTTGCACTGCTATTACTCTTTCTACTAACCACTTCACCTGGGCCCACCATCTTTTCGCCATTTTGCAACTTGTAAACCACGAGCATCTTTAGGTTGCGAATCAACATAGGCCTTTGATCTCTTTCCAAACCGATTTCCCTTTAGCTAAGAAAGAAGTCCTCATCGCTGGGTCCCGCCAAACCTTTTTGCTACTTCGCGATAGGTAACTTTCGGGCATGTTGAGTTCGCAAATCCACGCAGGCCATCCGATTGACTGAGAGTTGCACGACAATTACAAGGCTCGACGGTCATTAGAAAAGGTAATTTAAAGACGAATAAAAATTAAAACATTTAAAAGGACCGCCTAGGTAAAAAACAATGGGGGGAACACTTTGCATGACAAAATGACCCATTACTTAAGTGAATAAAGTAATAGGGAAATAGAATTATAAGGGTTTTTTCTTAGACATTTTGAAAGTGATTAAACCTAAACCCTAAACCCTCTTTAGGACCCAAAGCAATAGAAGTCACAAGGCCATACCTGACCCAAGAATTTCATAGACTTAACCAATTATGGAAAAGAATACCCATTTTTTAAACAGTGATAACAGTAACCTCTGAACCTTTATCTCTTCCCTCAAAAATGAAACTTGCCATTTGAATTCCTTTCTCATATTGATTAGCTTAATAATATTTGTTCAATGTTTTTTATCGTTAAAAGATTACCTTCCTTTTAGATAAATTAGTTAGATTCTTATTATGTTGAAGAACATTTAGTTAGTTTTTTCCTTCAACTGAAGTAGTTATGTTTTATTTTGAAATGCTCAATTTTTTATCTTAATATAGATCACAATTTATTTTCTTTAAGTATAGAATTAATGGAATATTACATATGGTATCAGAGCAACCAAGTTAGACATTGAACCTCAAGCTTTCCACCTATAAACAAAACTATATACATATGCAGGTGCACCATGGTTGAGATAATATGCATGCACACTATATACAAAACTATATTCGCAAGTAAATCTTTATTCAAATCCACAATATGAAATCCAAAGTTTTACTAGAACATAAGTAACCTTATCTCCTTTAGATAATATCACAAGCAACTGCCTACAGAAAGATGCAGTAATCCACAACATATACACAAAGGAAAGATGAGTGATTATATTATGTATGTTCACAAAATGGTACAACAGTAAGCCTGAGGCTATATTCTAATTCTTCTCTAATGATCCTTATTGTTACAAAAATTCCCTCATTTATATGAGGGTATACATTGTCACCAAGCATCGTGGCTTTTTAGCACATAACTATTAATTAGCACTTTTGTTAACAAACTGGAAGATAAACAAGTTCAACATTCCTATGTGTTCAATGTACTTATCATCTTTATACATTAGAATGTCATTGTTTAGTTTCCTCACGTCGCTTTTTGTCTGGTTGGATAGAATATTGTTAACACAAAGTGACAAATCTTTGTCCCGATCCAACTCTACTACTGCTCGATTCTTCTCATCACTGAACTCTTGTTTCCACTATTCCAACGATACTAACTCACCATTACTATAAAAAGAGGGCACCCTAGGGGTATTCTCATTGTCCAGCCTCTGATGCTCTTTCCTTAATTGATTTGCCAATTCATGATGGGACTTCAAGTGAGCCTCAACTTCAATTTTCTCACCTAAATTCATCAAACTATTGTCATTCATCAAGCCTTCCAACCGAGACCTAAGCCTTTCATGCTCTTTCATAGCTTTGACTGTTCCAGTGTATGTCTTCCAATAGATTTTTACAACCTCCATCATACTTTTGAATATATGGTCAACGACCTCGAGAACTAACTTATCCATCTTTTGTTGTTCCTTTTTTAGTGTCTGAGATATCTTTTTGGCCTTGTTCCTCCAATACATAGCATCTATCAAGGCATCCATGGCATCTCTATCAACACCGTATGTCATCCCTATTTGACTGGTACCTATATCAATCTGAAGCAATCTTGCTTGTAGCCTCTATTTTTCTTCATTGGTTTTCTCATATAGGCTTTTGTATGTACAATTTTCTTAGACCAGAAACTCTATCTGATCTTGGTTCAGTTTAGCAACATCCAAATTTAGTTTGGCAGTTGTTCTAGGGTCAGTCTTTCCAACCTACTACACCATCAAATGTCCAAAAGCTTCTTCTCTATCAACCAATATAGGTCTTTTATCTTTGGGATAGATAGCCCACTATAGAAGAGCCTTCTGATCTGGATCATATCCTGATCCTCTAAAGAGTTTATCAATCTCTTTTGGCATCATTTGCCTACTTGGGTCCTGTTTCTTAAGCAATCTATCAAACAACAAGGCAGAGTTTATGTCCCATCCAGAGTATAATAGCACACTAGCTTCCTTAAGCAACTGTCTTCCCTTCTGAGGTGTCATTTCTCTCATCACAAGATCCATCTCCTCTTGTAACTTTTGAAGCTGCTACTCTTCTTCACTATTTCTCATGTTATTCCTAATTTGAGATCCTTTATGTTGATAGAGGAATGTGGGGAACTCCTTGGAAGCAATGAAGTCACTATCAGCAATGAAATCCTCATGCTCTAGGAATATGATGTCAGCCACTTCTCGAACATTCAGTTGTCCTATTGCCAAGTCTATTGGTGTATCCTCTACATAACCAGGGGGGTAATCCTCTCGAGGAGTGAATGGAATGATGCCAGATGTGGAAGCAGGAGACATATGAGCCAAAGGCTCTGTATTCCTAATAGTATCAATGTAATCCCTAAAAACATGAGGCGGGACTCCCTCAAGTATTTCCAATTCATGCTCCACAAGTTTGTTGGCCAACTCCAAGGGGTCTTCAATCTTTTGTAGCACATTCTCATCCATTTTCCTTTTATAAAGCTTCCATTTATAAGCCTGCATTGCTTTCTCAAAATTTATTCGCTTCACTCTGGCCTCTTCTCTACCAATGTTCTTAATGAGGTCATCCAGTAGGTAAGATTTATGCTCTCCTACCTTCAGCTTTTGTGATGACTGGGCTATCCTTATGTATCCTTTAGGATTGAAATTGGGCCTTGGATCCCCCATAGCCATGCCATAATAATCCAATTTTGACTACAGCAGGCCATAACTCTTTGAACTTTTCACAATAAAATCTGAAAATACTAACAACCAAGGTACAATTGATTGTTTTCCATGGCTTGTCAGATGTTCTGTACTCACTATTGATAGTTGCCTCACAATTTCCAAATAAGCCACTCTGTTAGGGACTGTAAGTGGTAGTAAGTATGGTCTCCCTTCAATCCCGTATACCCTGACTTGTGTGCAGTTTGAAAAACAATACCAATCTCCCCAATTGTGTTCAATTGAGAGATCTTCAGCGAAATCTTTTGGTCTTAGGAATCTTTGAACCTTTGGTGCAAGGGCATGATCGCATGGGCATCCCAATAGTCTATATAATGGCTTGACAAAGAACTTCTCAAAATGCCAATATTGATTATTCACATACCTCTGGTCCCATGAAGAAACCCATAGTTGAACTGGTTTTCTCATTCCAGCATTGTCATATGTCCTGACACATAACTCTTCTAGCCATAAACCTTCATCTTGGCCCACATACAATAACATATGCATAAGTAAGGAATAATTATTGAAATGAACATTGATGACATCCCCCTTTAACTTTTATAAGCCATGATTCAAAACCTCAACCAAATAAGCAGAAAAATCAAAGAAGCGGGGGTCCTTAGACTGCAAAGCAGCACAAATGACCATGGCTGCAATATCCATCAAAGGATGGGCTTTTATCCCTAGCACTTGGGCAGCACAATAATAGGTATACTTGAAATATGGATGGAAAGAGTTGACATCATAGGGAGCTTTTTCATCCTGACCTAGTGGCACTAAGGACCCTGCATTCCTAGGTCTATGTATAGGGAGTCTCCATGTTTTGTAAATGTGCTCTAGGTTAAAATATTCACTTCTTAATTTCTTGAGGTCAATCAATTCTTCAAATCCCCAATCCAACTCGAACATAGTGTCAATAACCTCATTTGTGATTGCAAGAATTGGCTCACCCATGTAGTTATATATTGTCCTGGTTTTAGGGTCATAATTGTTTGCCAATGCCTTCATGAGCTCCACATTCATGAATACATTAGCCACAACTAACCTTCCTAAGTTCAATCACCATAAATTATTGATAGGTTAAGGGGAAACTCTTTTGTTGTACCCATATATGAATAATTCATACCCTCTCAACTCTATCCATATGTCTCCAAGATCCTCAAACTGGTCCTCCAGGCCTTCCTCATCAGCTCTAATCTTCTTGGACTTCAAACTAGATGATGGGCACTGGTCAATCAGGTCCTGGGCCAAAGAATGCCCTTCCCTTTTCTATATTTTAGGGTTTTCTTCTGCAACAATAGGTTCTTTTCCCTTTCTGGTCTTATTAGTTTTAGATGATGATTCCATTTGAATTTTGAAAAAGAGGTCTGTGTGCAAACAACTTACTTGGAATTACTGAGCTTTATCTGTGAATTCTCCCAATTCCTACTTTCAGTTCATCGCCTATGAATTCCTTAATGTTGTGTCCTTTGATGGTTGATCCACTACTTATAGTGTATTTAATCAGTTAGTAATGGCGCTTTGGACAACGGTCACTCGGGCACATGTTTGAATTTAATGGCGATGTGATCTTCCCTAGGATTTGTTTATGATTTTCACGGCAATAAATAATCATTTCGATGAGGATATATCTTTCGATCATTTGTCTCTTTAGTCCATTGATCTCTTTGTTTCTATTGACAATACTTTTGTTTTCAATATTAATTCAATCAAGTATTTTTTCCCTTCATCGAAATACTATATTCGATCAGTATGGCTATCTCCTCATCGAAACATATCTAATATCCATCGGGTTTTATGTCGAAGAAACCTTGGGCTTCGGTGTCCTCCTTTTTTTTCCATTGAAATACTTCTTTCATCGATATCACTATGCCCTATCGATGAATGAGTCTATTATCTCATTGCATCTTTTCTTTATTTTCCCTTATTGTTCTTCACCGATAAAGTTACATCAGCAAAACCACGCATATCGAGAACATTCCTTTTAACCTCCTTGAATCCTGTATCCTCATCGATATCTTTTATCGATGTAGCTTCCTTTTGTTTGATTGATATTATTCTTTCAATGAAAACACTCCTTTTGGTGGGTCCTTTTTATGTTGCACCGATAGTATTATTTCCTCGAGAACTTTTCCCGTCAATGAAGACCTTCTCTGCTTTCTTCGATATCTTTTGTCGATGAAGTTTAACCTCCATGAAACCTATATCCTCATCGATATCTTTTATTGATGTATCTTCTTTTTGTTTGATTGATATTATTCTTTTGATGAAAATTCTCCTTTTAGTGGTGGTGTAGGAGCACCCTTCTAAGGTCTTCCTCCTTTTGGTTTTGTTGGTGTTTTGCTTCTTTAAGAAGCCATTGTAAATGTAATAAGAGCCATGAGCTCATTAGTCTTAATTAGGTCCTAATTTAGGTCCTAGGTTCTCATTTCTTGTGGAGGAGAGGTTATGTGTGCCATTGATGAATTTGGGGTCCTTTTAGCATGGTGGTGTCCATAGGATAACCCAATGTTGGCCTAGGAGTTAAGAAAAGCAACTTTGGAAAAGTTGCTCAAAAGTTGCAAAAAGTTGCATGACAACTTTTCAAAGTTGTCAAGCAAATTTTCCACCTAATAGGTCAAAAACCTTAGCTTAGCATGGAAAACCCTAATTTTTGCACACAAACCAAGGAAATGATACTATATATAGTTTCAAACCCTAAAATGATGGGTTGGATATCAGATTATATGGCCAAGAGAAAAGACCTTGACTGTGACTGGGTTTTTGTTGCCAGTAGGCACAACTGAAGCATTAACAGGTTGATAATGCATTGTTTTATGAAATAAACGGTGTTGTGAATATTACATTGTATGTATACTTTCATTTTGAGCACTTAGGGTAGGTTCTTGTGTAGGTTTTTGTGTGTTTGTAATTATTTTTCTGAAGTACTCTATCACTGTCCAGTTTTGGACTGTTTTGTGAAATGGAATGATAACTCCTATCCCCATTGTGGAGAGACCATGAAACCATGGGGAATAGGAGTGAAAAACTTGTACAATATTCCAAAGTAATAAGGGCCCTTGAAGATGCAAGGAAGCCATCCAAAGACCCACTCCTAGGTGAGACTGGACAGTGCCCAACTAGGAAGGGTCAAGATTGCAGAGGTCCGTGAGAGCAAGGAAGGTCAGAGGAGGATGCACCCTTTGGAGGAAGTGTAGAGGGATGTGTGGAGCACCATTGGTGAGAAGGAGGAGCTTCCACCAATCCAAATAAGGTGGTAAAGACAATAAACCATCACTGTGACCCAGGTAGGCCTTAAAACCCTTGTAAAAACCCTAAAAAACTCCAAAATTCACCTAGGGCAGTGTACAGACACTTGGAGGCCCAAAACTAGAAAAATATTTGAGCCCTTGCCAAATTATTAGCAGTCCTTTTGGGAAGTTTCACAAGTATGTGCATCATTTGCAGGAGGGAGCCCTACAAGTCCGGATTGGAGGCCTAATTGGGCACATTCCTTGTAGCTCTATTTTGTAGGAAAAAAGCAAAATAGTGAGATTGGTAAGGAAATGGAAGGTTAAAACCTCTTGGGGGCACATGAATGGATGGATAACCATGTTAGAGACCTATCCTAACCTTGCTAGGACCTAAGAAGGTGAAGGAGGTGCTAAACCCTTATTAGCCTATGTGGGGGTTTTTGATGCTTGAGAGTAGATGTGACTTAGGGAGGAAAATCACATATTGTTGGTGGGTGGTTTGGGCAAGGTCAGGGTATTCCACAAGCAAGGGAATTCCTAGAGACCCTAGGGTGTGGTTGAAACACCTGGTGATCCAAGGAGAGGATCAAGGAGCATAGGCTAGGCTAGTCTGTCCCATACCCATTCCCATCAGATTGGTATTAGAGCCAATTAAAGATTTGGTGGACCGTGTATGTCTCTATATTCTAGTGAATCAGTAGGGGACAACATAATGGTCACTAATGTAGAGCTGGCTAGGGAGGTAGAAGAGCAGAAGGAGAAAAATAGACTCCTTGAAGAAGCTATGAGTGAGATAAGGGGCAAGCTGCAAGAAGTGGTTGATCAGAGGGCACATGGACCCTGGGGTGAGGACACCAAGGATAAAGGCAAGAAAACCATTGACATAGATGACATAATACCTGAACCAAACCCCTTGATCAATGAAGAACCTTTTGTAAAGGCCATTAAGGCTTTGCATACCAAATCTTTTGAAGGATTGCCACATTTCAGTGGAAGGATGGACATTGACACCGTCATGGAATGGATAGAGGGTATGGAGAACCACTTTGAGTGTGAAGGTGTGACAGAAGCTCAAAAGGTTAAGGTTGCCAAATCAAGACTAAGGGGAGCAGCCTTGACATGGTGGAAGTACTTGCAAGAAGAGAGAGTTAGCATGGGGAAGCTACCTATTACAAATTGGAAGGCCATGGTGAGTAAGATCAAGGAGAACTACTTACTAGAGGATTATGAAGTCCAACTTCATAAGAAGAGATAGGGATTGAAGCAAAAAGACCTTGATGTGACCTCCTACACAGAGGAGTTTCAAAAGCTTTGTCTTAGATCAAAAGTCCAAGAAGAGGAATCTATCAAGGTGGCTAGGTATCTAAGTGGCCTAAAGTGGAACATCCAATAAGAGATAAGCCTATGGACTCCTACCACTATCCAAAAATGTCATCAACTTGCTACTAAGGTGGAAGAGAGGAACAAAAGGAAGGGAGACTCTAACAATAGGGGTAGAGGTAGAGGTAGAGATCAAATGAATCATCGAGGTGGTTACCAAAGCAAGGAAAATGAGCAAAGGAACCAAGGAGAATCCAAGTTGACTGAACATAGCAGTGAAACCAAGCTTAGAGGAGGCCATTCTAGAGGAAGAGGTGCACAAGGGGGTCCAAGTAGGGGTAGAGGTACTGGCAGGGGTAACTCATACTTTGCAACCATGAAATGCTACAACTGTGGTCAATTGGGACACCTGGTATAGATGTCCTGACAAGCCTACCTCATCAAATAGTGGAAAGAGGGTTTCTTATTCTCATGAAGACACATCAAGCAGAAAGACACCTGAGGTGGACCATATTGAATCAGAGATTGGAGAAAATCTGATGTTCAATAGAGTCTTGATAAGACAGCCAGTTAAGGATGAACCTAAGCATAGGAGAGCATTGTTTAGGGTGAGATGCAAGATCTTTGGTAAATTTTGCAAGGTGATAGTTGATTCAGGGTCAAGTAATAACATAATATCAGATGAAGCAGCCAAGAAGTTGAAACTCACAAGGATACCCCACACTAGCCCTTACAAGGTGATGAGTGGAAGACCGCTTTTAAGACCATAGAAGGGTTGTATGAATGGCTTGTGATGCCATTTGGACTTACTAATGCCCCAAGAACCTTCATGAGGTTGATGAATGAGGTGTTGAAGGACTTCATAGGTAGGTTTGTGGTGGTGTACTTAGATGACATACTCATCTATAGCAGAACCAAAGAGGAGCACCTAGAACATCTGAGGTTAGTCCTAGAGAGGTTGCACGAAGAGAAGTTGGCAATCAACTTAGAGAAGTGTGACTTTTTGAAGCAAGAGTTGGTCTACTTGGGATTTGTGGTGTCTAAGGGAACCTTGAAGATGGATCCAAGCAAAGTGGAGGCAATCTTGAATTGGCCTGCCCCTAAAATAGGGACTGAAGTTAGGAGTTTCCATGGTTTAGCCCAATTCTATAGAAAGTTTGTGAGGAACTTCAGTGGCATATGTGCACCGGTACTTGACACCATAAAAGGAGGCCTAAAAACCAAATTCAAGTGGACTGAATAGGCTAATAAAGAATTCCAATTATTGAAGCAAGAAGTAGCCACAAAACCCATCCTACTCTTACCTACTTTTGACAAGCTATTTACATTGGAATGTGATGCAAGTGGCATTGTAGTAGGGGGTGTTTTGAGTCAAGAGGGAAGGCCTATGGAATTCTTCAGTGAGAAGCTTAATGAGGCAAAGAAGAAGTACTCAGCCTATGACCTAGAGTTGTATGCACTAGTTTAGTCTCTCAAAAAGTGGAGGCATTACCTACTCCCAAGGGAATTTGTGGTGTTCACAGATAACCAGGCTTTGAGTTACATTAACACTCAAGAGAAGCTTAGCAATAGACATTTGAAATGGACAGAATACCTCCAATCCTTCACCTTCACCATCAAGCATAAAAAGGGGCAACTCAAAAAGGCGACAGATGCTTTAAGCAGGAAGTTGTTGACTGTTCAAGAGTTACAATTGCAGAGCATAGGAATAGAAGGTTTCAAGGACCTCTATGAAGTATATGAAGACTTCTCATCAGCCTACAAGGTTTGCAAGGAGTTTGAGAATCATTTTCATGGTGAGTATGTAGAATACACTCTTCAAAGTGGTCTCTTGTTCAAAGGCAATCAGTTATGTGTACCTAGAGGATCCATGAGAGAAAACCTCATCCAAGAAATATGCAATGGTAGTCTAAGTGGACACTTTGGAGTCAACAAAACTTTGGATCTAGTACAGAGGTACTACTATTGGCCCAAGTTGCCAAGAGATGTGAGAAAGTATGTGGAGCAATGTGGTGTGTGTCAAAGGGCAAAAGGAGGATCAAGTAATGCAGGCCTCTATCAACCATCACCAGTCCCAAATAGGCCTTGGGAGTGTGTGAGCATGGACTTTATAATAGGACTCCCCAAGACAAAGACATGTATGGATAGCATCTATGTGGTAGTAGACAGGTTTTCTAAGATGAGCCATTTCATTCCATGTAAAACTACTCATGATGCTAACTATGTGGCACATCTCTTCTTTAAGGAGATTGTAAGGATTCATGGACTCCCACTAAGTATTATTTCAGATAGGGACAACAAGTTCATGGGCCATTTTTGGCAAACCTTATGGAAAAGACTAGGGACCAATTTATCATTTAGCTCAGCTTACCATCCACAAACTGATGGTCAAACTGAAGTCATTAATAGGGTGTTAGGAAACTTGTTGAGGTGTCTAACCAAGGAGTATGGGCAGACATGGGATCTAGTCATTCCACAAGAAGAGTATGCCTATAATGACAATGTCAATAGGACCACTAGAAGGAATCCTTTTGAGGTTGTCTATGGCAGACATCCAAGGGGAGTGTGTGAACTCAGGGAACTTGATTCCATGGAGATGAAGAGTGGCCAAGTAGAGGACTTCACTCAAACCATCAAGGAGGTCCAAGAACAAGTCAAGAGAGCCATCCTAGAGTCTACTCAAAAACTGAAAGTTAAAGTGGATGAGAAAAGGAGAGAGGTTCAATTCAAAGTGGGTGACTATGTGATGGTCCATCTGAGCAAAGCTAGAATGCAAAATGGCAAGCCTACTAAACTGCAAATGAGAAGGGTAGGACCTTGTAGAATTCTATCCAAATATGGTGAGAACAACTACAAGGTTGATCTTCCTTCAGATTTGGCTATATCACCAGTCTTCAATGTTGCTGACCTGATACTATACAAGGGTGAAATAGCAGGACAAACTGAGAATCAAGCCAAGGTACTACAAGACTTTCATGTGAATGCTTTACCTCAAAGGAAGCAGCCCATAGCAGAGGAGATCTTGGATTCAAGGGTGAAAAAGTCTACCAGACACTAGGTCTATATGGAACACTGGGTGAAGTGGTCAGGTCAACTTGAGTCTGAAGCCACTTGGGTCGAAGAGGGCAGGTTCAAGAAACTTGGTATTGACCTGGCTCTTATTTCTCCCCCAGTTCCTTAAATTTTGTGCAGAGGGGGAGTATGGTGCAGGAGCACCCTTCTAAGGTCTTCCTCCTTTTGGTTTTTTTGGTGTTTTTCTTCTTTAAGAAGCCATTGTAAATATAATAAGAGTCATGAGCTTATTAGTCTTAATTAGGTCCTAATTTAGGTCCTAGGTTCTCATTTCTTGTGGAGGAGAGGTTATGTGTGCCATTGATGAGTTTTGGATCCTTTTATCATGGTTGTGTCCATAGGATAACCCAATGTTGGCCTAGGATTTAAGAAAAGCAACTTTGGAAAAGTTGCTCAAAAGTTGCAAAAAGTTGCATGACAACTTTTCAAAGTTGTCAAGCAACTTTTCCACCTAATAGGTCAAAAAACTTAGCTTAGGGTGGACAACCCTAATTTTTACACAAAAAATGAGGAAAATATAATATATATAGTTTCAAACCCTAAAATGATGGGTTGGATGTCAGATTGTATAGCCAAGAGAAAGGACCTTGACTGTGACTGGGTTTTTGTTGCCAGTCGGCACAAGTGAAGCATTAATAGGTTGATAATGGATTGTTTTATGAACTAAATGGTGTTGTGAATATTGCATTGTACTTATACTTTCATTTTAAGCACTTAGGGTAGGTTCTTGTGTAGGTTTTTGTGTGTTTGTAATTATTTTTCTGAAGTACTCTGTCACTATCTAGTTTTGGACTGTTTTGTGAAATGTAATGATAACTCCTATCCCCATTGTGGAGACACCATGAAAACATGGGGAATAGGAGTGAAAACCTTGTATAGTATTTCAAAGAAAGTAGGGCCCTTGAAGATGCAAAGAAGCCATCCAAAGACCCACTCCTAGGCGAGACTGGATAGTGCCTGGCTAGGAAGGGTCAAGATTGCAAAGGTCCGTGAGAGCAAGGAAGGTCAGAGGAGGATGCACCCTTTGGAGGAAGTGTAGAGGGATGTGTGGAGCACCATTAGTGAGAAGGAGGATCTTCCACCAATCCAGATAAGGTGGCAAAGATAATAAACCATCACTGTGACCCAGGCAGGCCTCAAAAACCCCAAAATTCACCTAGGGCAGTGTACGGACACTTGGAGGCCCAAAACCAGAACAATATTTGAGCCCTTACCAAATTATTAGCATTCCTTTTGGGAATTTTCACAAGTATGTGCATCATTTGCAAGAGAGAGCCCTAAAAGTCCGGATTGGAGGCCTAATTGGGCACATTCCTTGTAGCCCTATTTTGTAGGAAAAAAGAAAAATAGTGAGATCGGTAAGGAAATGGAAGGTTAAAACCTCTTGGGGGCACATGAATGGATGGATAAACATGTCAGAGACCTATCCTAACCTTTCTAGGACCTAAGAAGGTGAAGGAGGTGCTAAACCCTTATTAGCCTATGTGGGGGTTTTTTATGCTTGAGAGTAGATGTGACTTAGGGAGGAAAATCATAGATTGTTGGTGGGTGGTTTGGGAAAGGTCAGAGGATTCCAAAAGAAAGGGAAGTCCTAGAGACCCTAGGGTGTGGTTGAAACACCTGGTGATACAAGGAGAGGATCAAGGAGCATAGACTAGGCTAGTCTATCCCATACCCATTCCCATTAGGTGGGTCCTTTTTATGTTGCACCGATAGTATTATTTCCTCGAGAACTTTTCCCGTCAATGAAGACCCTCTCTAATTTCTTTGATATCTTTTGTCGATGAAGTTATTATCTTCAATGAGTCCTTTCAATGTTTCCTTCCTTCGATGGCTCTTTTATATCAATGATAATTATTATTTTTTTTATAAAAATGATCATTGTCGGAATTACGACGAATACCAAGCTTTTGACCGACGACTTCTTTGACCATCAGTAGAGTCCATTGGATTGTTGAATTTCCAATGGGCATGGCATCATCGACCAATCCGACGCTGAGCTTTTGATGGTGGATTTTGTCGACACTCCAACGAAAATTCATTGAAAATCCGACAAACAGTTGTCGGAAATCAACTCCGAATGTACTAGTGCATCAAGGAAGTTGCAACTAAGAGGACTATTCTTTTGCACGTATTGCTGGAGAAAAAGGAAAATTCTAAAAACATAAAGGATCTCGATAAACAATATCTTTATAGGCATCATACACATGAAGGAGGATTTCTTGGTGCTCTAGGATTTTATTGGATGGCTTAAATTACACACTAAGCTTTGATTTTTAGGTTTAAAAGTATTAAACATTCAATCTTGACTAACATTCTTTAATCTTAATATTTTACTCAAACCTGCACACCATTATTAGAATTTAAGGAATATGTTATACATGTAAGTCCTTTATTATGACGAGATGTCTTCTTTCTGATTTATGTCAATTTTTTGAACTATGATGTTGAATTGGTTGTTCAAAGAATAAGAGAATATAAATATATATAGTATTTAGGATTATGCATGATCCAGGTGGTTCTCGAGTCTATTAGGGGATTCGACCTCCTAACCTCTAGCCTCTGAAATAGTCGGCCTACTGTTGCACCAGTGCCAATGCCTTTACCTATATATATGGCTTCGGTATATAACGTGGGCTCAGAGTTGTTTTTACTACAGTGTTTGTTCTTGGTTTTTATTTAACATTTAGAGGTGGCCAAAGATAAAGGGACCCAAGCCTCTCATATAAAACAAATTAACCACTCAAGCCCTCCAAACATTAAACAAATTTTGTTATTTGTTAAACAGTGAAGCCTGAGATGATAACAAATAAAATATATATGGATGATGTTTGTTATATGGTTTAAACACCATATTTAGTATGCAAAATTTTTTTTATCTCCTTTGAGGATATTTGGTTGTCGTCCAAATATGGAGATTATTTTGTATAAATGGGAGGAGAATATGTGAGAGGAGGTAGTCTTTCCTTAGGGAATTTTCTTGCGTACTCTTATTGAAGAATTTTTGTAAAGGAGCTAAGTGGTCTCTTATGAAGAGAGTGGAGAGATAAAAACTTAGTGATTCCTTTGAGAGATTTTGTACGACTTTTTAGTCATTTGCAAAGGCTTGATGGCCATTGTATTCATGTACTCTTGTGGAGAGAGAGTGAGTTGCAGTATTATTGCTTGCTTAGCGTTGTAGAGGTGACAAAGGAGTTGGGCAGAAACATGTTGCTAAATAGATCCTTTCATTGAAGTGTGGAAGCGGGAAGAGCCTGATGTGCAAAATCTTCCCTGGAAGCAGATTATAACTCAGTGGAAGACTATGGTGATGTAAGAACATTTGTACCATAATAATGGCATCGATCATGCATGTTTGCAGATTCAGAGACGTAGCCAGAGTTTGGTGAACTTCGTTATCAAATCTTTTCTCTCTCTCTTTTCTTGATGCGTGATTTTGTCAACTTCTTTGTTTTCCTGTATTTTATGTGTTTATTTGCTCAATTCACAAGAAACATCAATTACGATCTTTAATTTAAATCTATATCCTGGTGAATCTAATGATTGTTAAGTGATTCATAGTAAGGAGTTTATAGATCAGTGAAGTAGACAAGGTAAAATCAGTTTCATTAATTTCCTGTCACCTTGCATTTAACATAAATTAGAATGGAGGATATATTACGAGAATGATAAGATTTCAAGTTGGTAATCTTTTTAGCTTTTCTTCAAGTACATATTGAAGCAATTTTCTCCTTTAGCATGTTCTTGAGGCCATCAATCCACGAGGCCAAAAAATATCGACCTTTTTGTATGTGTAGAGAGATTGCAACTAAAGCCTCTGAAAATAAATACATCATCTCTTATGATGCGTTTGGATATTCAATACTTTTTTTTGGCATAGGAAGGGTAAGCCACTTCATTGGTCCATGTCTTTAATCTTCAATTGTTATGTACATGTCTTCCATAGTTAATTCCTCTCTAACAACTGTAGACTTGATTTTCTTTTAACTCTGTGGACATGGGAATAATATTCTTTTCTTGTATCACTGAGATCCTTTTATATATATATATATATATATATATATAGTAATTGTCTTATAGCAGTCTCTTTCTATATTAGAGAATTTAGATTGAGTCTAAGGATTGACTATAACTTTAAAAATGGCTCTTAGTGCATTCCTTGAGATGAATTTTATTTAGTATGAATGAAAGAATGTGTGATTGCCTCTCTTTGATAAAAGCATGTTCAAATTGATAACATAGTGAAAGAACTCATGAAAGGCTAGCTTTATTTATTGTAAGGGGAAGTGATTAGGAATTGGAATAAGACCTATTATCAATTGATCTAAGAAATGATACTATTGTGAAGACTTGCTATTCTTTTAGCATAAAGAATAGCCTTAAATAAGGGAAGATAGAAATACGAGTATTACATGATTAAGTAAATAGTTCAATTTATATTCAAAATAGAAAAAGAAGTATGATTGATTTAATCAAGGATAGATAATCCTAGAATTATGATTTACTCTATGCATTATGGATTTAAAGATTATGAAAACTGTTACTAATCTAATACTATAGAATAGGTGATTGTTTACCTGTTAGAGCTAGATAACTTGTTTCTCTTCACAAAGGGGTGTTATCGTAGATTCTTCAAATAGGGTATGTTACAAGGACCAATTTGAGGAATAGAAAGATATATATGGGTATGATAATTATGTTCAAATTAGTTTTCATAGATATTTCTTTCGAAAACCCTTCATTTCAAGATTATTCAGATATGAAATTATTAATAATGGAGTACTTGATTTGTGAAATTAGGGTTTACTTAAATTGGAAGGCAATTATCATGTCTTTTTACCCGTGATGATTATGTGTTTCCATTATAGAGATGTGGGCGAATGGAGCAATGTTAAGCAATATTTTCCAAACAATGCCCTTATGAGATATTCTACCACGTATGGATTGAACTCCGTAGAGAAGTTGAATAATCATGGGGTAAAGTTTTCTTGAAATTAAATAAAGAAATAAAATGAGTGCAGGTATGAAGGTTTGAGTTCTTTTGAATGAATCAATAGTTATGTTCATGAGTAACCTATAAAATATCTTCCCAAGATCATTATCTAGAGATTCTTCGTATGTGATGTTGATCATTGTATGTTATTATGGGACATTATACTTTCTTAGATCCTAATCAAGGACACTAATCCTCTTACCTTTTGTTACTCATGAATATTTCATAGCTTGGTGAATCTTGAATAAGGAAAGAATTGAACTCAGGTTCCTTTATTATTGATAATAGACACATAAACATCATCAATTTATAACAAACACAGCTGAATTTTCAATGTATCTGATTATGTGACTACTTGTTTTTTATTAAGATAAACGGGTTTTATAGGGACCCAAAATTCAAATCCAACAAAAAGATAACCAGTAGCAAACCAAAGTCTAAACAACTACCATACAGCAACAGAAATTGGGGATGCGCCCCACAGAACCAATCAAAAAGATACAAAACCAAAGCAAGAAAAAAATCAGAAACAACTAACTAAGAGCTTTCTTGAGCTCAATATTCTTCTGAATCATATTATTGTTAATTTCTTCTAGCTCCTCCATAATAAATCTCGAGCTACCTCTTTCCCATTTTTTATTTCTGTGACTTCTTGTTTGCTCCACTTGTGAATACTATTTATTACTTCATGACATGGTCAATATGAGTAACTTGATTTTGTATATTAATGATTGAGTTGTACTTGCATTAATGAAGGGATATATGATAGTTATGGAAGAATTGTGCTTATAATACTTTATCAAAGAGATACGTTTATTATCATTTGACATCTATAAATTATGGTTGTGTAATGATTCATAACTTACAGAATATTCATTGACTTCATGAGAAAATGCATTGTTGTGTTTTACTTTTGGGATTATTGTGATTGAGATAGAATTGAGGATCTCAAAATGATTTTAGTTAGATAGGCAAAGGTTGTTGCTTCTAGCTTCATATATATGTTATACGCATCTTGTGTGCCATGATATCGTTACATTAGTGTTAGAATATGGATATATCATGTTGTACAAATTCCATTACTCTTGCCAATATCACATTGATAGTCTTCCTCATGCTAGGTTGGGTGTCTTTCGTATCCTGAAAGATTTCATGAAAGTGTAAGTACTTCGTGGTAGGGTGGAAACGTGCTCCAACAATATTCTCGCCTATGATATGCATGAAGGAGACAAGTGTTAGGAGTTCTTGTCAAGATAGTCTTCATGATTTGTTCCTTCAGAATTCATTAAGTTTCACCTCGTGGTCCATTGTAAAGGTATATGTTTAGACTTGTTATTGTTTGCTTACTCTAACTTTATAGGTAAAAATGCAATTTCATGTCTCTATCTTGTATATTTTTACACGTGGCATTAATGTATGTTGGGAATAGTGTTCACATAAGTGTTAAGTAATTGTATAAAATAAGTATTGTAATAATAAGTTGTTGAAAAACAACTTAATATTATTAATAGTCACAAGGTTTGTTCAATAAGTTATTTTATTAGTGATATGTATGTTGAGTTATTTTAACAACTCAATATAATAAGGAAAGTAGTTCAGGGGATTCTATAAAATAGGATATGGAACTCGTATATATATGTAAAGATATTGAACGAAAATGAAGATGAAGCACGAATTATTCTGTGTTCTATTATTTGCAGCTTCATTTCTTTGATTTAATTTTCTATTATGGTATCAGAGCCATGTTTTAGAGATCGATCCTCAATCTTTCATTGGTCGTGTTGTTCGTTAATGGTTGATCTTGATCATTTTGCAGTGTGTTGCTCCACATTAAACTGTAGCTGGCATATTGAGGGCTTTACTACTGGTCACTATATTTATATTGGCAGATATATTAATCCTTGGGCAGATCATTTCATTGCTCGTGCGAAGAGCTAACAATTTTTGTAGTGGTCACGAAGATCATTTGTTGGGTGGACGACATGTTCTTCAATCATCCTTGACATTCTTCTATCAACAGACCATGGGAACATGATTGTGGGGTGCTACAATTAGTCAGATCCACCATTGTTTTGCAGGCGGTTTGCATTAATAGTAGCTAGGATATTTTATTTTCTACCAGCACTTTGAGTTGAACGATATCTATTTTGGGGTGGCATTTTTGCACTATACAACTATGACTTAAATTCTTTTGTCTTGATTGTGTAATGTTTGATCATTTCCTATATTGGTTTTGTCGTATCATGTGTATGGTTTGTGACTTATTTCCTCTGCTCGGGCCTTCTATTTGAAGTAATAAGCTAAGATTGGGCAAGTTTTCTTTTGTCGTGGGGTTTCTGTCTTGACAAAGGTGATTCATTCGCTTGACAGTGCATACCGTATTGGCTGCAACACTGGTTGTATAGTTGAAGAGTCCACGCATTGTGTGAATCCCCATGCATGCATGGAGCTTGTCGGTGGTGTTTTCTCATTGGAGTGAAGGATTGAGGATTCCGATAGAAAAGAAATATGGTACTATCTAAAGTGATTTAGAGAGCGACAAAGAGGATGCGTATCCAATTTTGGACTTGCCAGGCACTTGAAGTACTCCATCTCATACTCGTACATTGTTCTCTTTTTTAATACATATTTTTAATCTCCCTTCCCGAGAGATAAACTCCTTCTAAACATAATCTTTGTCATTGCATTGCTAAGATTCACAGCCCTTGGGTGGCGCTATCATCCCAGATCCCATGTGTCTTATAGATTGGCATTCAATATTTTGATTGCAATTGGTCAACCTTCACATACCCACAACACAACTCGTGGCTTTCAAGGATTAGTTTCTTCAAGCAGATCAGTTAAATCTCTTTGCTAAGATTGATCGGGCTCATTATGATTGCCCAATGCTTGTCATGTGATTGGGCTATTTGATTGGAGGTTAGTCGTGTTGATCTTCCTATTGTCTGACGCATCATTAGGGCTGGTGCTTCAATTTGTGGTTGGACTCACATCCACTATTTTTATGGAAGTTATAGCATCATTTGTTTAGCAAATCTTGAAATCGCAAGATTGCATCTTCTTGGCATGTTCTTTGTTTCTTGGTAGATCACATTTGAAAATCTTATTGTAGTCCATCATATATGCTTTGGCCATGCCAGTGGTTTGTCATGTGAGGCACTTTCACAGTGGTTGTGATCTTTTTTGGTGAATTTTTTACCAAGCTTTTAAGATTGGGCATATCTTGTTGTCTATTTTTTGGTTGAGGGAAGATTGGTGTTCAATGGCTCGTGCATGGATCACTATCCGGATAGCAATTCTTGTACCATTATTCTTCAAGCTCGAGGATCATATTGTACACTAGAGTTGTCAATTCAACATTGATAACTTGCAGGCTCGCATCTCTAGTTGGTTAGGTTCTTGTGCATTGGCAACTCAAAGTCAAGTTGTATCATTATTTTTAAAATAAGGTCTATTTTTTCCTCTTCAATGTATGAGTCGTTAATTGTCATAAAAAATGTATGTCAAAAATTCAAAGTGTCAAAAAAATAAAAAACTATCTCAATTGTAATTGGAGTGCATGATCAATGGTACTCGACACTCATAAGAAGTCTACATCAAGAGGGGAGGTATATTATTTCTTCACAAGTGATGAAATGAGCCTCAAAAGATAAATTTGCTAATTAAGTAGAAAATCTATTGGAGGATGGAGGCACCAAAGGCTGGAGGAAATTTAGCAACCTCTCGTCAATCACTAGCAATGGGGACATGAAATTGCATTAGTGACAAAACAACTTGTGCCAAAATGACTAAAGCCAAGACCAGTTTCTAGGTGGCAGCGGCAATCGTCTCATATCATTTGTGATTAGAGTGGCAATGATCTCAAATGGTGGTTGCATACGCGACAACAAAGACTTGTTTCTCAAGCTTTGTAAGTTGTGGATGGATGTGTTTGTCTCCATTCATAAGATGGTGTAAATGGTTGGATGTGTTTGTCCCCAATCACTATTGCTGGTTGTTTGTGAATGGATGTGCTTGTCCCCATTCACAAGATGATTGAATATGTTTGTCCCCACTCACAAGAGTTGGTAATTATGATTGGATGTGTTTCCCCAATCATAATAGTTGTGAGCATATGGGTATATGCACGAAGTTGTGGTACCAAAAAGGTACCACACTTAAAAAAAAATTAAAAATGTTCATAAGGTGTGCGCGCCTTATAAGGCACACGCCTTATGACCTTTTCAAACTTTAAAAAAACCCAAGTCCACATTTTGGATGCATTTTGCATTCCCAAACCCACATTTTGGCGATTTGGGGTAACATTTTCTTGTGCTCGCCCTTTGTAGAAGCTTGATATTGGGCACTAAGTTGTCCATCTCTCATCAAAATGTCGCCACGCCATGGAAGAACTCGAAGAGGTATGTATTTTTGTTTTCTTATTGTCATTTTTTTATTAATTTGAAGATTAAACTAGGTTTATTGATTTAAATGTGTTTTCATTATCAGGAAATGAGATTAGACAAGAAAATGTTGAAAACACTCAATCACCTCCTCATGAAGACCATATTGAAGAAGATGCACATCACGAACCTCCTACAATCCCTAGACATCCCATAGGTATAGAAGAAAACCTATTAGGTCAAATAGAAAATAGCCAAAAAGAGCTTGAATGTTTAATCACAAGGCTAAAAGATCCTACTGGAAAAAACTCCCATAGGACAAACCTTGCCAATTCTTTGCAATCTATTGTATCTCACATACAATCTATGAGTGACAAATAAATTTTTGGTCCAGTAAGAAGGAAGAACAAAAGCAATTTTATGCTGACAAATTATCATATGCGGTAGTGAAGAAAAAGAAAATTAATAAATTTGACTTATGTGCTCTTTTTACGGACCCCCGGACAAATCAACCTTTACACCCTAGATGTGGGAGATTCCCTATTCATTTGTTGTCATCATGAAGGGATTAAGAACAATTTTTGGGATAGGTGGTGGATGGTATTTGATCAACCCCCATGCAATAATCATGAGGTACCCCAATACTTTTTGAGAAAACTGTACTGTGAGTTTGTCCTTAATGAGATCCCAAACTATTTTGATTTTCCAGATTTCCAAGGTAGAGGTGGGGGTTCCTCACATGATAGAGAGGGTGCACAACATGACCCAAATCTCCCACCAAGACCCTTGGCCAGACCTATGGTGGAGCATGTTATTATTCCTTCCATTGTGAAGGAGAGTATTGAGGTCGAAACTCTAGACTCCATTAGCTCACTCACTCAGACTCTTATACAGTATGATAGGCCTCTAGTAGAGGGTGATGTGAGTGATGATGGTGATTCTTCTAGGCATCGAGTTCCAGCTCATTTTTGTTGATCTTGTGGTTCTCTTTGCACTTATGATCCTAATAGTTCTGAGAATGCACGTGCACAAGCAGAGTTTTCTATAGAGAATATTATCATGATAGAATCCTTGCTGAACGAAACATTTTGGCATTAATACCCAGGTGAATTTCATTACAAGTTCATTTCATTATTTTTATTAAATCTTATATGGAAATTTGAGAATATATCTAAATTAGTAAATTATTATGATAAACAATCAGGGTCAAAGTGTTCACAATACTAGCAACATTCCTACAACACCCTTTTTCACGACTTCGTCGACTCCATAGGTGTACAACGAGTGAAGAAATATAATCATTATATGTAGATAGTTGAACCTTATGTGAATGATTTTCTAATTACTCATTTTGGATGCCAAATAGTTTGATGCTAGAGCTTCAACATCAACACCTCACAGTGTATTTCATCAACAATCTTTCACCCAGGTAAGCAATTTATCTTTAATGTTGTTATTAAATAATATAGATAGTTTTGGTGATTAATCAATATACTTTGTTTAATTTTCAGCTCTTGACATCAGAGACTCCTCCTGCTGTCCACGCATCAATGGAGCGTGGTGTTGCTGCAACAGTAGCAAGTTCAACTGCTTTGACAGAAGTATGAGACATATTTGTAAAATTAGTAAATTTAGCATTACATTTGTTATCTTAATAATATGTTATTGAAAATTTTAACAACACTTGTATTTAGTTTAATTTATATTGTGATGCTTACTTGAGGGGCTTGTCACTCTAGATCATGAGCGTGCACCTATTGTGGATGAACATCATGATTATTTGTATGCGATAAGTGACTATTCTATTATATGTCATTCTAAAATTCAATTTTTGTATATGCTAACATCATTCTTTTCATTATATTAGGTGGAGTTACAAAAAAGTCTGGAGAGGAGGTTGAGTGGGCGTACTCGAAAGACACCTGCATTGAATATACATCTCCATCCCCTCAACGGGTAAAGATATCTCGTGATTTGTTTCCTTCCCCTCGAGGGAAATGAATAGAATAGGGTCCTATGTTGTATGCCTATATGGCAATTTTGAACATATGTTTTGTATTACGAATATGTGACATTCTATGTCCATATGGCTTTTGGCAAGCTCCTATTTGACTTTATTGGATACCATAAGATATGCCTATATGGCAATTTTGAACATATGTTTTGTATTACGAATATGTGACATTCTATGTCCATATGGCTTTTGGAAAGATCCTATTTGACTTTACTGGATATCATGTTGTATGCCTTTATAGCAATTTTGAACATATAATTTCTTTTTTGCATCCACACAATGACACAGGTAATAATCTCTTCCTTCTTCATTGTCTTTGGCTGCAATAACTGCATAAACATGCCCTGCAATGATAAAGTGAGAAGAATTTAGCAAACCACTAAGGTAAAATATTAAAGTACAAAAATTTGCATGTGGATAATTTACCTGGTTGGACTAAATCTGACACATGGTCAAAGTCAACTGATGCTTCCATCTGTGCTAGTTGTAGTGCACTTTGAGGTTGATATGTCTCAAGTGGGATTAGAGGCCTCATAAACCATTCATCCATCCACTCCTTTCACTCACACTCATTATGTTAGGAATCCCACAGATACTAAGAGGAGGGGGGGGTGAATCAGTATCTAACCGGTTGTTGGAATTTCTTAACTTAAAACATGCAGAACATATTACAACAGTGTACCGGTATGCAAGAAATAATGAAATAAACAAAATTAAAAACATCCACATGAAAGGAACACCATGACACAAGGATTTAACAAGGAAAACCGGTGTGGGAAAAACCTCAGTGGGATTTGTGACCCACAATATTCACTCACTAGCCAATAAGAGAATATTACTTACAATAGGGGCCTGCACATGCAGGAAGGCCAACTGCCCAGAGCTCACTGCTCAATGGGAAGTCTCACTAACTTACAATGAGGATTATACAAATCCAATAACTTGTACTACTTTACAATAGCATCTATAATTCCTGATCCAGTATCGGTTGCTGCTCTGCTTCTTGCATAAACCCTTTAACTTATATTTCGCATAATAGGTCTGCCTTAATATTTCGCTTAGATCATTTTTTTTCTTCCTTACTTAATGTCTACAATGATCTCTTTTATATATAAGAGTCATTTTACAACATGCCAAGTCTTCTTACAAAGTTTTTACAATAATAAACAAAATGTAATATAACAAAATCCTGTCAGCCTCTGTGTCGGTATACTTCTTTTCTCTGTGCCAGTACCGGTGTCCTGAGTGCCGGTGTAGAGTGTGATCTGCTAATGCCAGTGCACTAACTTGCCAGTGTAATGCCTTGCCGGTGCCATAGGATTGTAAGGTTGCCATCAATGACAAAACCTTCAATCACATACAATGTCTCATTGGAGTGTGTATATGCCAACAATCTCCCCCTTTGGCATTGATGGCAACACTCATGAGAAATTTCAAAAGTGTATCCAAAAATGTGAAGTCCAAAAATGTGTGCTCCCCGTGAGCATATGATTCCTGTGATATTTGAATTTTCTCATCCCACTACTCCCCCTTTGGCATCAATGACAAAGGTTGTCAAGATGTCAGTAGAGTTTATATTTTCAACCTTGTAACTGAGTAGTTACAATTTGAAATAGATCCGCCAAAATCAAGTTTATACTCTCCATAAACTTTTTACTGTCTCTTATTGTTGTCTCTATTCTTTTAATTGTACCGGTGAGATGCTGCAAATGCTCTGCCGATGTTTTCTGTCCCTATATCAGTGCCTCAGATATTTCCTTCCGCAATGATCCTAGATAGTCCAATCTTGGACTCAGTTTTAATCTTAGATGCTTTGCCTTATTCACTATTCTCTCCTTTTCTCTTTCCAATTTAAGTAATTCTTCTTCAAAATTTGTTATCTTTTGTTCAAAAATTGATAATGTATTAGGTGAGTTATCTGCAAGTTTATTGATTTCATCCTGTACCTTGCTCATCTTCTTATCTATGTCTACAGTCAAAAGGTTTGTCTTACAGGTGTCTTTGTATAGATTTTTGTACTCTTTCAATAAATTACACAGTTCCGGTAGAAGTGTGTCAAAATCTCTGGTACACTTCTTTATCTGCTCATCAAAGAATCTTTGCTTTTCAATTTCTACTTTGTCCTTCAATGTCTCTTCCTTTATTTTCTCAATGTTCTCTGTGATATATTTACACAAGGTATCAAGTTATCCTAAAGAATCTTTATTGTCTGTATTACAGTTAGGAGCAATTACCTTCAAAATTGGTATGGTGTCATCTATTGTCTTATAAGCTTGTGAGCTGCAATCTGTTATCTTTTCAATTGAATCTAAGAGCACCTCAATCACATTAGTTGATTTGTAGCCTGATGATGAGGAACCTACATTTTGAATACCACCAGTGGAAGTAACCAAGCTTGTATTGACCTCTGGTAGGTCTATTTGTGTTTGCATTTCCTTAAGCAATGGTTTTTCTACTTCTCCAGTTGCCGGTGGCACTGTTTCCTTAAGCACCTGTTCCTGTTTTTGTTGTTGTTTCTGTTCAAGAGCCTTTTGCTCTGTTTGTTTCTCTGTTTGTTGCATTGTCTCAGTCTAACTCTGAGTTTCTACCTTTTGCTCTTTGTCATCTGCCGGTTTCTTTTGTGTGTTATCAGTTTGCTCAGCTACCGGTGGCTCACTAGCCATTTCAGTCTTATCAACTGTATCTTTGTCTACCACAATGTTGATCTTTTGAGTATCAACATCCACTGTATATAAGACTTCAGGATTATAATTAACATCCTCTACATCCATACTTTCAAGTGTCGGTTGATCTTTTGTAGCTATTGTTGTTTTTACCGGTGCAGTAATCAAAGGAGGTGGGGGTAAGTTGTCTTTAACCTTGATACTGGGTGGTCCACCAATTTTACCTTTACCCTTGTCTCTTTCTTTCTATTATACCTTTATAGGTTTGTGGCTCATGTATTCTTCTTGTTTTTCTTTTTCCACTAGGAAAATGTCCCATGCATTTTCTATCTCCTCAGTCACCTCATTAACTCTTCCAACCATTAAAGCAATGTGCCGGTGTGTAGTAGAAAATACTGACCGGTTGGCTTCAGCAATTAAGTCATCAATTTCTTTGGGTGAATTCACCGGGTATACAACAAGTAGCTTTTCTATCTTTATTTTCTTGTCAAGTTCTACTACTGCTTGTCTTCTTGCTTCCAGTCTCTTAAATAGTTCATCTGGTACTTCATCTACTACTTCCATCAAAAATTTCTTATACATATCCATATGCAATATAACACTATTTTCTACTTGTTCTTTTTCATCAACTGTTAGAGTGTCATATAGTTTCTCTTTATTCTTCAATTTCCCTTCCTCTGTAATTTCATTCAATAGTATGTCAAGAGGGGCCAAGGCCTTGTTTGTCCTTTTCTTCTTCTTGGGTGTCAGTTTCTTCTTCTTTGGTGTAGCCTTTCTTACCGGAGATCTCATTGCTTGTTGTTTTTATCTTTTCCTCCTAGGTGAGGGTGTGGTTGTCGGTGAGGGATCTCTTTTCCTTACAACTCTCTTGAAAGTTACAGGCATGTCATTCTCCGAAGAAGTACCTACCGGTGATATTGATAGTGATGATACTTAATATAAGTACAGATCCAATAACCAACAAGATGAGAGGGGGGGTGAATCATACAAACTTAATCTTCCATAAAAACATCAGATTCAACCTCGGTAACATATATATCAGTCATATAACCAAACTGTTAAACATGTAAACTCAAAAGCATATAAACATCATAAACCTCATAACACCAGATTTAACGTGGAAACCCAAATAGGGAAAAACCACTGTGGGATTTCGGACCCACTAAGAAATATACTCTTCTAGAGTATGCTCGGTTAAAAGCAAATCCTGTTAAACATTACAAACACATTGCTAGATGTGACCCGGTTAAGGGATTTCCCTTAGATCTGTTAGGATCTTCACTTTGTTAGAAGTGACCTTGTCAAAGGATTTCAAACACTCAATCAGAATGTCACCTTGCTAAAGGATTTACATATAAGATTGTTAAGTCCACTCGGTTAAGAGATTTTCTGTCACTTTCACAAAATAACAGTAATAAAAATCTATCTGCAACCTCACATCTAAAATGCTAAAGCAGATTCTTATTTGTTCAATACAATCTAGACATAGAACTAATCTTGTCTATCTGTTGGGCTTCTATACTCTATTATTCTAACAGGTCTTCAAGCTTTTGTGCTCGGTAATCACTATGTAGCATCCCTGTGCATACACTTGCCTGCATTCATTGTTTATCAACAGTTTCCTATTTATAAACAATTAGATAACCGCATAATCTCCTTGATCACATTTCCCATGATCAATCATAGCCATCAGATCTTCAATCTTGTCTAGGTTCAATGCATCTTTCGATCTAAAAATGTTTTACCCCACCTTGGAACTTGCATAATAGTCTTGGAACTTGTGCCTAGGTATTGTGGTTCAATCTGAGCTGTAGATCTTCATGCTAACTTTTCATTGCCTTAGATCCGTTAACAAACTTCATGCACGGCTCACCAATCATTTGATCCGCTCCAGCTCATCAGCTACCTTCATTAAATATTGCATGAAAACATTTAATGCATTCTGTTATAGCTCAGTTACAACTCGGTAACAACTCAATAAATACTAAACTTCACTCAGTAGACATTCCGCCTTCATTAACCGATAGCGATAACCTTAGGGTTTACCGACTAAGTTCCTTAGGGTTTACCGACTAGGTTCTTTGCTTGATAACATAGTATAGTATTAACCTTTACAATTTACAACATATGTATGATGTTAAAACAATCTAAAACATCATGATCTCATCATTATCTAACTCGGTAGTAGTTGCCCATTGAATACCTTATTCATCCCTTTATTCATCATATTCTTTCCTGTGTCTTTTACCGACATCTTTATAATCTTCATATCATACTTCTCAATATATGGCAACATCATACTGAATTAGAAAATCAATTTCTTGACATCAATGACAAAATAATAATATCAAGACAGTAAAACATCTTTAATCAGTTATATCCATAATCATCAGCAACCTTCTCAATATCCTTATTGAAATGCCAACAATCTTTCATTGTCTATTATAATGCAATATTGTCAACAAGGTGAGTTTCAGGTTGTGGAGCTGCTAACTCATCCTCTGTTATACCGGTTTGTTCCATTATTTTATCCTTGATTTCCTTTGCTTGTCTAGAACCTTTTCTTACAACTGCCTCAACCTTTTTTACTCTTTTCTTAGATTGTATTTGGCTTTCAATAGTTTCTGCACTACCAAATATTTCTTCCTTAGGTTCTTTTGGGGCTTCCAAAAGTGCTTTAGCATATGTTTCAATTATATGATCATCTGTTCCGTAGCCCATCTCTGTTACCCAAACTATCCTAGGGATGACTGCTTCCATCCAAATCTCATCCTTCTTGATTACAAAGCATATTTCATCCTTATATTTGTCAACAATCTTTTGTGATAATCTGATTCTTTTCTTCATTTTGGCCTTAAGTGCTTGAAAGAAATCATGGATATTGTATTCCTTGTCTTCTCCCATATTATTGAATAGTTCTGTTAGTTGTTTACCTACCGGTATATCATATCCAAGTTCTTTGTAGCCTATACCGGGAACCTATTTGGTTATATGTAGCATCAGACATACTAGCAGATTTCCAAATTTAAAAGTTCCTTTCTTGTCCTTCTTAATCTTGCCTAAGTTGTCAATTAATTCATCCTTCAACCACTCACATACATCAATCTTTGCATTATCCGTAACCATATCATAAGCACTCTTAATGCATAAACTTGAAACTAAATTAAGTCTATTTGCAGGAGTAGCTTTATAACCTAATATCATGCTGATAAATCTCACATTAATGTCTTTTATATCATTGACTCTTAAGGACCTTCTATCGAATGTGGCACTAGTTAGGTTTATAACTAGGTCATTGGAGACCTTTTTAGTCTTGTCAGGCCTTTTACTGGTGGTTGGTAACCCTGTGACAGCTTTCACAGCGTCCTTGGTGATTTTGTGAATTGCATCTAACCAGAAAAATTCACCATGTACCCTGCTTAAGACTATCCTAATCACATCTTTGGGGAATTCAGGAATGCTAAGGATCTCTGTAAATCCTAGGGTTTCAATGATCTTATGTTCATCTTTTACATTGTCGGATTCATCACATATGACAGTTTTAAACATGGTTTTAATCTCTTCATCTCCTAGTTCCTCAATGTTACAGTGAATGTAAATTCTGGGGTCTTCAGCATAAACAACTCCCTTAGGAATTTGAGAAAAAACACCTAAAGTATCATCTTTCTTTGCTACTTCGGGAACTAATTGAAATATGGGCCTAGGTCTTTTTATAACTTCGATAGTAGTAGGGTTTGCTATATATTCAAGTGTAGAGGTGGATGCCATGATAAAATACCTTTTACTGCCTTTAGGATGGATGATTGCTTGAAGTGTTCTTGCCTCTTGCTCGAAATGCCTTAGCTCAGAATCTTCGCGCTCTTCGTAGGTTTGAAATCTCGGTGAAGTGAAATGGAGCCAAAACCTCAAATTTACAGTGTTACTTTGCCATCTACCATATTAAATGCATGCTAGTTAAGTATTCACTTAACATTGTCTGTCGGTAATAAAGTAATTTCCAACTTCTCATCTCTAACCGAGGGAATAATAGCACATGTGTCATTAGATTGCCAAACCCTCAAGGAAACTTTCTTCAATTAGATGAAGAAAT
Organism: Cryptomeria japonica; assembly: GCF_030272615.1. Taxonomy (NCBI): domain Eukaryota; kingdom Viridiplantae; phylum Streptophyta; class Pinopsida; order Cupressales; family Cupressaceae; genus Cryptomeria; species Cryptomeria japonica. Next base: position 898,848,039 of record NC_081409.1, on the reverse strand, counting down.
TCCTGCTAGTGGAGCACTTCTCTATCCTACCAGTGAAGCATTGATTGGTTCTATTGGTGGAGGAGTATTCCCAATATTTAGATCAGCTTTTCTAATCCATTGTTTTGAGAATTCTTGCTTAACCTCTTCAACTTTTTCTTTACCTTTCAAGCTAGAACTTTTGTTGTCTATCGGTGATCCTTTACTTCTACAGAATTTTGCAATATGCCCAATCTTGTTACATGCATAACAAGTCACATTATTCTTCTGAATAGCTTTCCCATAACCTATGCCGGTTTGTGTCCTGCATTGATTAGATAAATGTCCAAATCTTCCACAATCATAACATCTCACATTCATTCTGCAATTTTTGGAGGTGTGACCAACTTTGTTGCATTTTGAACATTGACTAGTGGGTGTGTTGATATTTTGATAATTTCTAGATCTGCATTCATTTTCTCTATGACCATACTTATTACAATTAAAGCATTTTCCATTGAATTTATAAGCATTAGGTTGTCTTACCGGTTTGCTATGATCCTGAGTATTTGCAGTACCAAAGCTTTCACCAACTTCAAAGCCAATTCCAGAAGTGTCACCTTTTGGTTTTTGATTCTTCAACAAGGTGCCAAGTTCCTTTGAGCTTTTCTTGAATTTTTCTTTATGTTGATTTGCAGTTTCTAGTTCTCTTTCTAAGATTTCTTTCTATCTCATCAGTTCATTGGAGTCATTTTGAGTGTGCATCAGATCTGTCTTCAACATGTCATTTTCATAGCTAAGTCTTGTGTTCTCATTTGCTACATCACTTAGTCTTTTGGTCAATTCTTCTTCATTCTTTTTCCTATCTTCAGTTTCTTTGTAGAATCTCATGGTCATATCTTGCATCTCATTCTTCATTGTTATGTTTTCCAGTTTTAGTTTGCTTATTTCATCATTAAGTGATTCCTTTTCATCATTCTCTTTTTGCAACTTTTCACATAATTCTCTTCTCTTGTTTCTTGCAATGGTAAAATTCTCTTGAAGTGCCTAAATGATATCTTGAGCTGCCTTTAAATCATCTTCTAGTTTGATATTTTTCAATTTTTCTGTATCATAGTTTGAGAGAGCTCCTTCAAGTTGCTTCATCAGATTTTCCATCTTTACCGGTGTCAAGATCTTCCTCAAGCTGTTAGGCTTCTGAAAATAGAGGACCAAGCTCTGGTACCAATTGTTAGGAATCCCACATATACTGAGAGGGGGGGTGAATCAGTATCTAACCGGTTGTTGGAATTTCTTAACTTAAAACATGCAGAACATATTACAACAGTGTACCGGTATGCAAGAAATAATGAAATATACAGAATTAAAAACATCCACATGAAAGGCACACCATGACACAAGGATTTAACGAGGAAAACTGGTGTGGGAAAAACCTCGGTGGGATTTTTAACCCACAATATTCACTCATTGGCCAATAAGAGAATATTACTTACAATAGGGACCTACAAATGCAGGAAGGCCAACTACCTAGAGCTCACTGCTCAATGGGAAGTCTCATTGACTTACAATGAGGATTATACAAATCCAATAACTTGTACTGCTTTACAATAGTATCTATAATGCTTGATCCAGTACCAGTTGCTGCTCTGCTTCTTGCATAAACCCTTTAACTTATATTTCGCATAATAGGTCTGCCTTAATATTTCGCTTACATCATTTTTTTTCTTCCTTACTTAATATCTACAATGATCTCTTTTATATATAAAAGTCATTTTACAACATGCAGAGTCAGCTTACAAAGTTTTTACAATAATAAACAAAATGTAATATAACAAAATCATGTCGGCCTTTGTGTCAGTATACTTCTTTTCTCTGTGCCGGTGCTGGTGTCCTTAGTGCCAGTGTAGAGTGTGATCTGCTGATGTCGGTGCACTAACTTGCCGGTGTAATGCCTTGCCGGTGCCATATGATTGTAAGGTTGCCATCAATGACAAAACCTCCAATCACATACAATGTCTCATTAGAGTGTGCATATGCCAACACATTATAGGAACCATCTCTACATGAAGAACAATAGCATGCCATCCGTCACGTATGGATAGTCCATGAACCTGCATTAGAGCTTTTGAAAGAGTGTAGATCACTCAATCCTGTCAATGTACAACAATCTTTGAATTTTGCGATGTTAGTATCATCCACCAACATAAAAAATATGTGAACTGAAGACTTACCTGGATTACTTGGACCAATTGTACCATTGCACCACTAAACAATTGATTTTGCATCTTTCAAGTTTGCATTCCCTTTGTACTTTAACTCTTCTCGTGCTAAAGCTCTTTTAATACATGCTCATGCACCATCATGCTCCCCTTTTCATGTTGGCATTTTCAGTAGATAGAAATATTGTTGATATTCATTAAGGATATTGAGAAGGTTGTTGAAGACTACTTGATATAACTGAAGAAGGATGATAACTATCTTTATAACATTATTTTGTCATTGATGTCAATAAATTGATTTTCTGATTCAGTAGGATGTTGCCATATCTTGAGGAGATTGATTTGAAGAGAATTAAGATGTCGGTAAAAGACATAGAAAGAATGTGATAAGAAAGGGGAGAAATAAGCTATTCAATGGGCAACTATTACCGAGTTAGACAATGATGAGATCATGATGTTTAGATTGTTTTGATATCCTACATATGTTGTTGATTGTAAGGTTAATACTATACTATGTCACAAAGCAAAGAACCTAGTCGGTAAACCCTAAGGAACCTAGTCGGTAAACCCTAAGGTTATCGATATCGGTTAATGAAGGCGGAATGTCTACCGAGTAAAGTTTAGTATTTACCGAGTTGCAACCGAGTTATGACAGAGCGCATTGGACGAATACAAGCATTATTTAATGAAGGACAATGATGAGCTGGAGATGTATAAATGATTGGAACGTCGCGCATGAAGTTTGTTAAAGGATCTATGGCAATAAAAGATCGACAGGAAGATCTACAACGCAGATTGGACCGCAATAAGCTTGTGCAAGTTCCAAGAAAGGAATACAAGTCCCGAGGCAAGGTAAAACATTTTCAGATCGAAAGATGCATTGAACCTAGTCAAGTTTGAAGATCTGATGGCTAAGATTGATCATGGGAAATGTGATCAAGGAGATTAAGTGGCGAGAATTATTTATAAATAAGAAATTGTTGATAAACAATGTATGCAGGCAAGTGTAAGCACAGGGATGCTACATAGTGATTACCGAGCATAGAAGCTTGAAGAGCTATTTGAATAATAGAGTAGAGAGCCCAGCAGAGGGACAAGATAAGTCCTATGACAGGATTGTTTTGAGTAAATAGGAATCTGCTTTAGCATTTTAGATGTGAAGTTGCAGATATATTTTTATTATTGTTATTTTGTAAGTAACAGAAAATCTCTTAACCGAGTGGACTTAACAGTCTTATTTGTAAACCCTCTAGCAAGGTAACATTCTAAATGAGTGTTTGAAATCCTTTCACAAGGTCACTTCTAACAAAGTGAAGATCTTAACAGATCTAAGGGAAATCCCTTAACTGGGTCACATCTAGCAATGTGTTTGTAATCTTTAACAAGGTTTGCTTTTAACCGAGCACACTCTAGAAGAGTATATTTCTTAGTGGGTCCGAAATCCCACAGTGGTTTTTCCCTATTTGGGCTTCCACGTTAAATCAGGTGTTATATGTTTCATGATGATTATGTGTTTATGAGTTTGCATGTTTAGCATTTTTTGGTTATGTTGCTGAAGCATAAGTTACCGAGGTTGAATCTGTTGATTTTATGGAAGTTTAAGTTTGTATGATTCACCCCCCCCTCTCATCTTGTTAGTTATTAGCATCAGCTCTTTACATTAAGTATCGGAACTATCATTTCCATGCCCAGCCTCAGAGAAATTCCACATATTTTGAATAGTAGTCAACTTATGCATCCTACTCAACAATAAAACATCTGAGAGTTCTTAAATTGCGATAAACAATTATCTGACCATATGATATGTTGATAGAATGATATGCCTTGGCTAGCCAAATCATCGTAGAACATCTAAAAACAACCTTGCACAAACTTTGTAGAGTGTGAGCGATCATCACTAATGTAAAAATCATACTCCCTCAATATCTTCCTATCCTCTTCCATACTATCATGTGCATGAATGAATGCTATATGCACAAATATAGAAACTTATGTGGAGTTGTAATTGTATATGGTGAAAATGGATAACAATAATAACAATATTGAAAGGCTAAATGAATTCAACCACAAAACCCTAGCCTAACAATCAACAAAGATCCACCATAACATATGAAGATTACCTAAGACAATGCAAATCAAATGAAATCACAAAGATTATACCATCACATGTCCAATAGGGTTTTGATCTCCATTCTTCCTATCTCCATTGATCTTACTTGATATATTTGCTCTCAGATTTTATATGCACAAGAGCTCAACAAAGAACGGAATGTGGTTGCAAGTAGGATCGTAGTGTAGTCAAGTCCTCCAAATTGTCGATTAGGTCATTAGAATGCTTGATTAAGGTTTGATAGTGAAGAAGACATCTCCTTGAATAGAAGACACAATATGAAATGGAGGGATAAGATTGAGAGGTGTAAAAAGGAGGTCGGTTAGGATTAGAGGGTAGGTAGAAGAAATAGCAAAATAATGAAAGGGGTAGGTAGTGTAGGAATTAAGAGATGAGTGACATGTGTCATATGTAGAAAAGGATAATGAATTAATTAAATAAATAAAGATTTATTTAATTAATAGAAGAAGTGGGATAATTAAATAAATAAAAATATTTATTTAATTTAGGAAAAGGATAATTTAAATAAATAAATGTATTTATTTAAATGAGAAATAAGGCTAGAAGAGGATAAATAAATTAATTAAATAGATAAGGATTTATTTAATTAATAGAAGAATTAGGCTTAGATAATTAAATAAATAAAATATTTATTTAATTAGACTGGACAATTTTAAGTGTCTACATTTTGCCCCTCTTTGAGACAATGCGGCTTGTCGCGTTGTTTCAAAGAAGATAAGATGAACTGATACAGAGTTGCCCCAGGATGGGAATGATATGCCCCCTCGAGAGATTGGATGAAAAAGTCTGGAAAGATTGCAGACAATCTCTCGATAAGAAATAAAGGCTAGAATGGAATGGTCGGATAAAGTGACAAAGTCATGGGATAATGAAGACTGACTCAGAAAATGAAGGCGAGGGCTAGGGTAGGCTATAAGATAGACCACGGGAAAAAGACATCCTCATTGTCATCTACACCCTCACGAGATCACAGTGCAGAGCGAGAAAAAGAGCAGCAGCAGTCAGCAGCGATGGCTTTCGTACACAGATTCGACCGCGTTCGCCGATTTCAGAGACCAGCAGAAGCAGGAGAGCCGGTAAGTACCACCAAACCTCCTCGTACTTTGACGCATTCAATTTTGTCATTAATGCATGCTAGTTAGCAATAAATGCGCTTAGGAATAGGGCACAAAAAAAGTGCAAAAACGTGCAACCGCGTCTGCGTCGGTGCCAGGCACGTCTGTGTTGTTTAGGCGCGTTTATGTTGCAAAGTCGCGTTTGTGACAAATGTAGGCACGTTTATGTCAAATAGGCGCGTCTATGTTGTTTAGGCGCGCTTGTGCAGTCAATAGGCGCGTTTGTGAGTTAAAAACGCGTTTGTGTCTGAAAATGCAAGGTTTTGGTCTTCTAGGTCAAATCGGCAGTTCTGTGATGAACATATGTTGTCGATTGGATAAGCTGCTGAGAGGATACACTCAAGAAGGTCCTCTAGGAAGACTAGGATAGATCAAGGCACTTTGTGATGAACAGGGAGCACCAAGATAGAGTACTTTGTGATGAACAGGGAGTACCCAAAGTATGAGCAGCACTTTGTAATGAACAGGGAGTGCAAAATGTGAGTAACACTTTGTGATGAACAGGGAATGTCACACACGTAGTACTTTGTGATGAACAGGGAGCACTACTAGGATAGATAGCAACACTTTGTGATGAACAGTGAGTGTCACTGAGATAGATGACCATATGCATTTAGATAGCGAGTAGCATTTTGTAATGAACAGTGAATGCCACCATGACTGACATGATTGATTTGTTTGACTGCAGGAGTATTTGCCTATGCTAGAGTCACGGGAGAGATTCCCGTCCACACAGAGGTTGCGACCGGAGTTGTCTTTTCAGGATAGAGCTGCCATCGAGGAGATGGGTTTGAGACACGTATTGTATGTGCCTGAGTTTCGGGCAAACATGGGTTTGCTGACTGCGCTGGCCGAGAGATGGCATTCAGAGACATGCACATTTCATTTGTCGATGGGTGAGATGACAGTCACCCTCGAAGATGTCTACCGGATTCTGCGGATACCGATCGATGGAGAGCTGATTCTATACGATCGCGACGGAGACAGAGAGGCTTTGAGACGGGTATTTCAGGATCCCGGCCTAGAGATGAGAGCAGGACATGTGGCATGGGATACCATGACTGCGACAGGGTTAGCTTTGCCAGCTATGATTGGAGGAGCTATCAGTGGGTTCCTATGTCCGAACAAAGTGACACGGGGGTTGGCAGTGGGCTGGGGAGGAGCACTAGAGATATTGGTGATGCAGCACACCAGATATGCGTGGGGTCCATGTGTTTTGGCCCACCTATATTATGAACTTCACCAGTTTGTCTACCATGGATCAGTGGGACTGGATTGTGGAGTGACACTACTGCAGGTTTGGGCATACGAGCATCTGCCTATCACGCGGCCGATACATTTCAGAGGCAGGGGTCATGGACAGAGTTTTGTTCATCTGTACGACATGATCACTTCACAGCCTCGGATTGGCAGGTTAGAGTATTGGCGGCGAGTGATAGATGATATTGATGTCGTCATCTGGAGGCCGTATTTGGGATGCAAGGAGTGGGAGGATGACGCAGTGGAGCTGTCGTACACCTTCCAGAGCAGGTATTTGATTGGGCGGATGCCCTATATACTAGAGAGGCAGCTGGTAGACAAGATTGGCCGACAGTTTGGCTGGATCCAGAGGATGCCACAAGGCTCGGGTATGTATGCCCGTACAGTTAGGGATCAGGCGTAGTTCGGGCCTTTATTGTCATATGATCAGGCAGTCACACAGCTGGTAGAGATGATACCTCTTCCTTGGGACATGTGGCCTGAGATTGAGGACGCCGGGATGGATGCAGAGTATACAGCGTATTGGGCAGAGCATCCATTCCCCCGACTGACAGATCCAGGAGAGCTACTAGATGGAGATGGAGGAGGAGATGATGATGATGATGGTGGGGGTGATGGGGGTAGAGGTCGACGGCGACTGAGGGGAGTAGTTGGGGAGAGGAGGGTGGCACCTCAGAGAGAGGGTGGATAGGAGGGACGGGCCCAGGTGGTGAGGGGTCGCGGTGGAGTGCCCCTGCAGGTACCAGCAGCACAGGGTCCTAGAGCACAGGGACAGAGACAGGGACAGGTGCAGGGACAGGTGCCAGTACAGGCACAGGGACAGAGACAGGTACAGGGACCTAGGCATGTACCGAGATAGGTACCCATTCAGGCACCAGTACAGGTACAGGGACAGGTACAGGGGCAGGCACCCACAGAGGGAGAGCCACGGGCAGAGGCAGAGGCAGAGGGGGTTGACCCAGTGGAGGCTGAGCTGCTGGATCTGAGGGAGATCTGCCAGGGCTAGGCAGATGAGATTCAGGATCTGGAGAGAGAGAGGGATTGGCTCAGGACCAGACTCAGGGATACTGAGCGAGAGCGGGATCAGGCTATCCAGCGCTACACAGAGGTTGAGACAGCGCTGAGGGCAGGGAGGTAGGCGGCGGAGGACACAGGAGCAGGCTATGCATATGTCTTGCGAGTCAGAGAGGAGATTTCCTACTGGAGGGACCTGTATTATGGTGTCGTGCCAGTAGATCAGTGGGCGAGGAGCTTCCATAGACCATCGCGGACAGCGACAGCTACGGGAGGGAGCCGGAGGAGACAGGCATCGAGTGGTGGGGTCATGGGTCCTCCACCACCACCAGACAGGCAGGGTGATCCTGGAGCGGGTCCTTCTAGGGCTCAGATTCCGTCGAGGCCAGGCGGCTCCGAGGGAGGGAGTTCATCATAGCCATAGAGGGCTCCCTTATATCAGTATTTGTACCATTTTTTGTATTGTAGACACCTGCGGGTTATTGTAGCCATATGATTTTTTGACATCATTGTATCATGACATTTTTGATTATATATATGAGAGATGATTCATTTTTTGCGGTAGCTATATGCATGTGTACCTATGTGATGAGATGTTCTTAGAATGTATGCTTATGATATGGATGCAAATATGTATATAATGCAATGTAATATATATTTTTGTTCTTTTATGTTGTATATGCGATGCATGATGCAAATGTGAATGTATGTAATGCAGATGAATATGATAATGCAAATGATTATTGTGTTAACAGGTGTTGTGTGCAGGATGTGATGCAGTTGTGATATCTATATGTATGTATGAAATACTTATATGTGGTAATGCAGGTGCAGCGACATGAAATGCAAATGTTTTTGGTGTGTCATTATACTCAGTCATGTGATAGCGGGCTACGCGAACTCAAGAAGGACGATGGAAGTCAATCAAGAAAGGGGGGATGGAAGACAGAAGATATGAAAGTGAAAGAGCTTCTTGTGCGTTATCATCATTGAGCTTTATTATGGCAATATAGGTTATGACAATCAAGGCATATGTTCGACCCAGAATGTCATTGTACCTGTTTGCATGGAGATAGGACAGTCACAAACAAGGAATGCCCCAGTTCATACTAGACTCACAGTGTCCTCATATCCTTGGACAAGTCATAGCATTACTAAAAGACAATCCACAGACAGCAAAGAAAATAGGTGACGATACCCCATCCTCGCCTTTCTAGTCAAAGACATCCTGGAGATATAATCTCTAGTCAGAGACATCCCGGAAAAGATAAAAGACATGTCACCAAAAGATAAAATCAAAAGAAAACCAAGACTCGACACCAACATCCATTGTAGTCCTCAAGTTTAGTGTCTCTTGTCACTTGTATAAGTCTTATTTGATTGTGTTCACAATGTTTACTTTCACAGAAAGGATAGATAGCACTGAACCATAATGTTGTCTGAGTCTGTTGAAAGATTTGATTTGTTGAAGCCCATTGTTGCTGCTGTGTCTCATCTGAAACTGACTGAATCCATGAAACTGATACTTTATTGCGGAGAAGATGAAACTTTATTGCGAATCTGTGATGCAAATGTTGCTTTATTGCGGATTGTGCGCGGATAAACTAAAGGAAGCTGGAAGAAACTTTACTCCTTGAAACATGTGATGTTTTTAGTTCCACACCCATCACTAGACGTGGGATTTGCCTTAGCCACAGATAGGATCTGACTTATTATGGATGGAAAGGGATGAAAAGGAATGTTTATTATGAATGGCTAACCAATCTTGGGTAGATCAATAACAAGCCATGATGGGAATGGGTAAGTTTATTATGAACGAATAGGTTGTGAGTGTGTGCAAAGTGAAATGATGAAAGTGGATCCTAAAGGAGGGAGGAGCAATGTCTCTACGCATGGCGTTGGTGACCCAGTTTTCACCATGGTACTTGCCTAGGGCACCACCGAAGTGGTTTTCACCATTGGATGAAATTATTTCTCTTTACTTTTTTTGATTTTTCAATGTTTTTTGTGTCACAAGGCGCCTGTTTGCTAGGTTTTCACCAAGTAACAATTTTTTTGTTTTATAATTTTTTTTGTATTTTTGAATTTTTTGATTTTTTTTGTGTTTTTGAATTAGGATACTCCGACGAGCTATGTGTAGAACCTGCGAAGGTGCATGCTGTTGATAGGATCCTCCAAAGGTTCACCTTCTGTAGTTGAGAGCTGATATGCACCAGATCCATATGCTGTTGTAATAATGTAAGGACCAAGCCAGTTTGGTTCGAACTTGCCCTTCTTCTCTCTGTCTTGCTGATTTTTGGGATTTTCTCTGAGAACCAAATCACCTACCTCAAATGTGCGAGGCTTGACTTTATGATTGTAGCTGCGACTCATTCGTTGTTGGTAAGCCTTGAGATGATTAAAAGCAGTTTGTCTCCGTTCATTCAGCAATTCTAGTTCCTGTAAGCGAGAGACCCTGTAGTCTTCATCAGTGATGATGTTTTGCAAAGAGACCCGTAAAGAGGGTAACTCGACCTCAATAGGCAAGATGGCTTCAGAACCATAAACTAGTGAATAGGGTGTAGCTCCTGTAGGTGTACGGACACTTGTGCGGTAGGCCCAAAGTGCAGGATTGAGTTGGATATGCCAGTTACGGCCAGCATCGTCGACTGTCTTCTTGAGGATTTTAAGGATTGTTTTATTAGATGCCTTAGCTTGGCCATTACCTTGGGGGTAATATGGTGTGGAGAAACGATGGGAAATATGGAAGCGGTCACAGAGTTCACGAACATCCTGATTTTTGAAGGGACACCCGTTATCAGTAATAATGGACTTAGGAATACCATATCGGCAAATGATATAGTTAAGGATGAAAGTAGCAATTTGTTTTCCAGTGACTTGTGTGAGAGGTACGGCTTCAATCCACTTTGTGAAGTACTCTGTGGCTGTGATAATGAATTTATGACTATTGGAAGAAGGAGGGTGAATCTTGCCTATGAGATCGAGTCCCCACTGACAAAAGGGCCAAGGAGACGCAAGTGGTTGTAGTTCTTGTGCCGGCGCATGTATGAGGTCTCCATGAATTTGACATTGTTTACATTTCTTGACAAACTGATATGAGTCTTTCTCCATATTGGGCCAGTAATATCCAGTCCTAATGAGTTTCTTGGCCAAGGTAGGACCACTAGCATGCGGACCACATATCCCTTCATGCACTTACGTAACGCAATCTGAGCTTCATCGCTTTCTAAACATCTAAGAAGAGTGCCATCTATACCTCGTCAGTATAGGATATCAGCTAGAATGACATATCGAGAGGATTGGTGAATGAAAGTGCGGCGTTGGTTGTTTGATAGATTAGGAGGTAAGATATTGTCGCGAAGATATGTAAAAATGGAACCAAATAACTGGGATTCGGGACCAACAACGCATATCATTTCAGTAGGAGTGATCTCATATGAAGGAACCAACAGGTTGTCTACCAAGAACTCATAGCAGGTCTCATTTTGAGGTAGATCAATTAGTGAAGCAATTGTAGCCATGGCATCTGCAGCACGATTCTGCTCTCTTGGTATCTGCTCAAAATCTATCTTTGTAAAGTGTTGTTTCAGATCATCCACCATTTGCTTGTAAGGCAGTAATTTTTCATCTTTTGTTTGGTAATCATCAGTTGCTTGATGGATAACAAGTTGGGAGTCTCCAAAAACACGAAGTTCCTGGATCTTCCATTGAACTGCAATTCGTAATCCAGTTGTTAATGCCTCATATTCCGCTATATTGTTGGTGCAAGGAAATGATAAGCGGTATGATTTTGGTATAGAATCGCCTTGAGGAGTTATAAAGAGGATGCCAGCTCCTGCCCCATGCTGTGTGTATAAGCCATCGAAGTACAGTTGCCATGGCTTTGCATGTGACACTGTTAAAATGGATTCATCTAGAAATTCTGAACTTAGAGGAACATCATCTATCATGGGAGCATCTGCTAATTGATCCGCGATTGCTTGTCCTTTTATTGCTTTTCTGTCCACATACTCGATGTCGAATTCACTCAATATCATTACCCATTTGGCCAGTCGCCCAGTAAGTGTAGCTTTGTTGAGAAGGTAGTTTAATGGATCAATTCTTGCAATCAACTTAGTCTTATGAGTGAGCATATAATGTCATAATTTCTGTGAAGCAAAGACCACAGCGAGACATGCACGCTCGATTGGTGTGTAGTTTAGCTCGTATCCCACCAATGTGCGACTGATATAGTATACTGCTTTTTCCTTGCCGTCAGCTATTTGTTGCGCTAGGAGTGCCCCTAGTGCTGTTGGAGTAGCTGATATGTATAGTAACAGTGGTTGATCTGGAACTGGTGGCATCAGAACTGGTGGATTTAGGAGATAGTCTTTGAGCATCTAGAAAGCCTGTTGACAGTTGTCATCCCATTTGAATTTGATGTTTTTATGTAGCAGGTGCTGAAAAGGATTACACTTATCCGCCAGTTGTGCTATGAATCTTCGTATGGACTGGAGTCTACCTTGTAAGGATCGAAGTTGACTGATATTTCTTGGTGGTTGCATTTCCAAGATAGCTTTGAATTTTGCTGGATCCGCTTCAATTCCTCTTTTGGATACAATGAATCCTAGGAGCTTCCCGGAGGTTACTCCAAAGACACATTTCTTAGGGTTTAATCTTACTTTGTACTTTTCCAACCGATCAAAGACGACTGAAAGTATGTCCAAATGTGTATCTCTGTCTATTGATTTACCCAAGAGATCATCAACATAATCTTCCACAGTTACATGCATGAGATCATGAAAAATAGTAGTCATAGCTCTTTGATATGTAGCACCTGCATTCTTCAGCCCAAAGGGCATGACATTCCAACAGAAAGTTCCCCATGGACAAGTAAATGATGTTTTGTGTTGATCCTCGGGTGCGATTCTGATTTGATTATAACCAGAAAATCCATCCATTAATGATAACATTTCGTGACCTGCTGTGAGATCAACGATCAAGTCAATATTTGGTAATGGGAAGTCATCTTTCGGACAAGCTTTGTTGATGTCTCTGAAATCTGTACATATTCTGATGCTGTGATCTGGTTTACTGACAGGTACTAAATTGGAGATCCATTCGGGATAATCAATTGGGCGTATGAATCCGACATCCAATAATTTCTCCAGCTCTGCTTTGACTAGTAATGCCACTTGTGGATGCATTTTCCTTAATTTTTGTTTCACTGGCTTTACCCCAGTTTGACTATCAAATGATGCATTACCAAATCCGGATCCAGTCCAGGCATATCAGCGTATGACCATGCAAAGTTGATTTGTCGTTCTTTGAAGAAGCTTATGAATTTTGATCTTTCGGACTCTGTTAATGATTGAGCCAGGAATATGTTGTGTGGAACCTCTTCTGTACCAATGTTTGTTTTGATAGTCTCCTCTACCAACGTGGATTATTTTTCCTCATATGATGCTGGGAGAATGTCGAGCCTTCCATCTCCGGGTGCCTCAGAGAGGTTTTCGCCCTCAGATACGTCCTTTCTTTTTACTTTTTTGGGATCAGATAGCGCCACAACGTGGTTTTCGCCATAAGACCCTTGATTTGTTCTTATTTTCACATTTTTGCGACTGGAAGGTCCGACACCCTCACCAAAATATGCCACGCTATTGAGTTCTATGGTGTATCCTGCTTTGTGGTCCCCAGGGAGAAGATCATCTCGTATGCCAAGATAGTCAATAATAGCTTCATCATTTTGAAATGTGTCAAATTGTGCTGGTCCTTCATAATCCCAGTCAATGAGTTGGTGGTGAACAAGGGGAAGGCTTTTAATGTTTTCGGAGTTTGTAGGGCTAAGAGTGAAGATATGGTTATATTCGGGTATATCGAGGCAATCATCAAGGTCATCGATGGCACTCTCCTCATCAGTTTCGATCGCAAGCAAATCCAAATTGTCGTTACTAGTAGCGCCTTCCGGGACAGGTGTCCTCATCCTATGTGATTTCGACCTAGAACCTTGAGACGAAGACTGTGCGGAATCCTTATGGGTTGTTTCTTGACCAACTCTGAACTTTTTATAAAATTCCTCTTCTTCTGTGGGTTCATCTGGCTCTCTGAATGTCTCGGTGAGCTCATAGTCACTGGAGGATTTGTCTGAACCCCATTCCCATTCATTGGAATCTGTGGAATAGCGATCCTATTGTTGAATTTTGGCAATTTTGATTTGTGATGCCTCTTCTGTCCTTTTAGTGTGGATCTTGGAAGTCAGAAAACCAAGTCCCTTTGAGCGTTCTCTTCTTACAATCAATTCAGGTTGTAGGGGTTCCATGACGCCTTCTTTGCGTAACCCAAGAGGGCTTTTTCCATCATACCCGAATTTTTGTAGAATCTTGAAGCCTTTGCCATATTTCTCACAAGGTATATTGATCTGATCATGTGTGTCATCTTCAATGTCTTTATAGAGCATTTTGTATAAATCTTCTTCTTCTAGTTCGCCCCATCTTTGAAAGGTAGTAGGATCCCATTTGAGTATCATGATGGATATTTGCTTGTTAGGATGTGGCCTTCCATATTCTTTTGGAGAGCTCATGACTTGTCGTAAATACATGGTCTGATTTAAAGTGTATTCTCCCATGCCTTTGTCTTGAAATTTGCCTTTAAGTTCACCTTGTTTTGATGTCGAAGGTTTCAATGACTCAGGGTCAATGTATGCCGAAGAAGGAACAGCTTCACGATTACTGGGAATGATGGTCTCCGTATGTGATCTCAGGTTATTGCAATATATGAACGGATTAGGATCACCGTTAACTGTTACCTCGACTCCATTATGAGAAAACTTAATGCATTGATGATATGTTGATGGGACTGCCCTCATCTCATGAATCCAAGGACGTCCTAGCAATATATTATAAGTGAGATCTAAATCCAGGACTTGACAAACCACATCCTTTGTAACTAGCCCAATTCTTAGGGGTAAGGTGACTGTGCCCTTGGATGAGCGTTCTTCATCATCATATGCCTTGATGGTGATTTGATTCTTTGAATTCATAGCTTTATCGGAATATCCCAATTGTTTAATGGTGCTCAATGTACAAATGTTTAGACCAGCTCCTCCATCTATCAGGACTCGCTTTATTCGATGTTTGTGTATGAAGGCTTCAATATGTAATGGTGCGTTATGTGGCTGACTTACAGAGGCGTCATCAGCTTCTGTGAATGTAAGGGAATGTGGAATGGAAAGGTATCCCACCATGGCTTGAAACTGGTCCACATTCAGATCAGTAGGAACGGCGGTGTCTCTTAAGATTTGGTCAAGAATAGCTTTATGAGCGGGGGATATATGTAAGAGCTCAAGGATGGAGATGAGCGCGGGTGTCTTCCCTAACTGTTCTACAAGGTCATACTCAGGTTTGGTTGATGAAGAAGCCGTATTTTTAGTGGAGGCACCTGGCAACATAATCTTACCTCGACGAGTTGTAACATGACATTCAGAGGTAGGTTCGGAAGAAGATCCAACACCTCTTAGGACAATCTTGGGTCGCTGAGGAGGGTTCTCAGGGTTTTTGTTCTTGATGGTAATAGTAGAGATATGATTATCCATTGAGATGTGATTGATAGTTGAGTCATAGTTGTAAGGTGCTCTAGTATAGTTGGCTTGATCATCTGTGACTTTGGCTTTTCCCTTGTCATGCTTTGGGAATGGTTCCTTAAACATCTCATGTTCTTGATTGGATGAATGTCCCTCAATCTCAATGTCACCTCTATCAATGAGATCTTGCACAATGTTCTTCAGTCGATGGAAATTTCCTATCTTATGACCCTTGCTCTTATGAAACTCACAATACTCATCATCATTCCACCAATTTTGTTTGACCTTTGGTTCATATGGAGGAAAATCTGGAACTGTGATCACTTTGTTTGCCACTAGCTTTTTGAAGACTGATTCAAGTGGTTCTCCCAATGGGGTGTACTTCCTTCGTGATCTAGAAGTTGTTTGAGTATTCACTTGATTGTTTGTAGAACTTGATCCAGAAAAGATGAACTTGGGTCTCACTGTATTGGCATCAACAACACCATCGTTGACTGTGTTCTTGTTTTTGTTCCAAAATCTTGGCTTGTCTTTTCCTTTAAAGTCATCTTTGTTTTCCTTGAATAGCTTGATGACTCCTTGTTCAATTAAGACCTTTTCTATTGCTAAGCCCTTTTCAATAACATCCTTGAAGGTGGACAAACAAGCTTTCCTTAGATCATAGCCAATGTCCTTGTTAACGTTTTGAGTGAACATTTCTACCATTTGTTTTTGTGGAATTTCGCAAGAGCATCTGCTAGCTAGATTTCTCCATCTTTGTAAAAATGACGCAAAAGATTCTCCCTCCTTTTGCTTAGTATTGCACAAAGTAGTGACTGAGATATTTGTTTCTATATTGTAGGAGAAATGCTGAATAAATGCCTCTACTAAGTCACCCCATGACTTAATACCAGGAGGTAATTGAGAGAACCATTCCATAGCTTGATCACCTAAGCTTTGTGGGAATAATCTCATCAAATATGTCTCTTCTGCTGCTACCTCAATGCAAGCTGTGAAAAATTGTCTTATGTGTGCCTTAGGATCCCCTTTTCCTCTATACTTGTCAAATTTAGGCATCACAAAATGTGTAGGAAATGGGGGCATTGGAATGCTCTTGTCAAATGGATAAGGACATATGTCTCTCATTGTGTATGTTGGCTTCGGTGTATTTATGTCCTCCATTTTCTTTTGTAAGTCCCTGATTTGTTGCTCCAAATTGCTCTTAGGTGGAGATCGACTTCTTGGACCATATCCTATGTTTGAGGCACCCATTGGAGGAGGTACATGTTGCATATATGGATGATATTGATCATACACATGTTCATATGGAGGAGGTCTGTAATGATGCTGCATATATGAACCACTTGGTATAGATTCATGTTGAGGAACACCATATCTATTTTGTGCATGTATACCATACTCTACAGGCATGTCATGTTCTATTGTATTGCCCCCAAATTTGACATGAGGTTTCCTTGTGTCCAAATTTTGAGCATGCCTTGGAATATCCCATTGCTTTGGTGGTTGATCCTTAGCATTGATATGTGATTGAGCATATTTTTCTCCATAAGACTTCCATAATGGTCTGCGAAGATGAGTATCATATGTTTGACCATGTATATGTGGGACCTCTGGTTTTTGAAGCAAAGTTGATGGTGATTCAGGTACCATGTGTGGTCGACTTCTTGGACCATATCCTATGTTTGAGGCACCCATTGGAGGAGGTACATGTTGCATATATGGATGATATTGATCATACACATGTTCATATGGAGGAGGTCTGTAATGATGCTGCATATATGAACCACTTGGTATAGATTCATGTTGAGGAACACCATATCTATTTTGTGCATGTATACCATACTCTACAGGCATGTCATGTTCTATTGTATTGCCCCCAAATTTGACATGAGGTTTCCTTGTGTCCAAATTTTGAGCATGCCTTGGAATATCCCATTGCTTTGGTGGTTGATCCTTAGCATTGATATGTGATTGAGCATATTTTTCTCCATAAGACTTCCATAATGGTCTGCGAAGATGAGTATCATATGTTTGACCATGTATATGTGGGACCTCTGGTTTTTGAAGCAAAGTTGATGGTGATTCAGGTACCATGTGTGGTCCTCTATTTCCTCCACTATTAGGTCTCCTTTGATCCATGTTGGAGTGAGTTTGTTGCGAGGGTCAGTTTTCCATAAGTTGAGACATGTCAAAGTCATGAGGTATTTTAGCTCCACTTTGTGCCATCATGTGTAAGAAGTATTGTCTATCCCTCTTCATTATCTCTTCAACCAATCTATTGAAATGAGGATTCATTATGGATTCTTCTATATCTGCTGATTGTATTGAAAAGTTGTCCACATTGTCATTGTGTGTAGCCTTGTTGTTTGTAGTGTCTGTGTTTTCCACATTTGGAATGTGTCTATAAACATCCATGTCAGGCAATGTAGTGTGCTCAGGATTGAAAAATAAATCATTGTCATACTCATAAGAACTCATGTTGGTGGACTCTTGAGCTTCTTTAGCTTTTCTCCTAGATTTTTGAAGACGGGTTTCAACCATGAACTAGGTGTTTGACCAAGATGTGTGAGACTAGATGAAAAATGGAAAGAGTATGGAAGACCAAGAGTTGTATGGAGTGTAAATGAATCTGAAGTTTACTTGCAATGTCCAAAGTGTAAGACCAAGTATGTAAGTAGTAGAGTAGGTGTGACTTCCAAAGAGAGGATAGTTTCTCTTGATGAGGTAAGCTGACCTTGACCCTAAGTAAGACCAAATGAGACCCAAAGGTAAGAAACCTTGATGAGGGACCACTTAGCAAAGTGTAGTTGTATGTAGTATGTTGACAAAGTATGATGAGGACAAGCAAGTGACCTTTTGACTCAAGTTTAGACAAGTATGAATGTAAAATGAGATGTGAAGCAATGATGGACTATATGAGACCCAGAGACAGGTTGAATGCTAGATGAAACCTGAAGAAACAACCTAGGAAGCTCAAGTATTCCGACATTGATTTCTTTTGTTTGTTGAACTCTGAAATTTTCTTGCAATTTTGAACACAGACACGACTGTATACTTCACAGACGCGGTTTCCAGACACAAACGCTACTCTGTCTAACCCAAACGCGCTTCTGCGATTTTTTGTTTATGTTTGCCGGACTGTAAAGATTTTCAATCCTGGACACAGACGCTTCGGTATACTTCACAGACGCGATTTCCAGACACAGACGTGTCTCTGTTCAACGCAGACGCTTCTAGATACACAGATGCTATTATGCCCTTCATAGACGCGCTTAGATGACTCAGACGCGGTTAAAACAGACACAAACGCGTTTCTGTAAACTTCGTGCAATTTTTCCAATCTGTGAAGTTGTTTTGCTGTGACCAAATCCGACTGTGTGACTATTTTTCGTGACAAGAGGACACAATGTTGATGAGGACTCAATGTTTGCAAGTGTTTAGACTCCAAAAGTGTGTTGTTTGATGTAAAAATGTTTTGCATACACTTGAAGACACAAATGACACAATGTTTTGCTGTTTGGTCTTGAATGTTTGAATGTTTAACATAAGTCAAGCACAATTCTTATGGCTAGCCAAGACAATAGTTGTTGATCCCACATAGGGTTTTACCCCCGAGGCTACGCTATTCAGAGCGGATACTTATATGCTTGACCTCACTGGCTCCACCCTCGACACTCACTTCTCGGGTCAGCCAAGCACCAGTCCCCATGAAAACTCCCCATGGCGAACTTTGTATCTCTACTAAGAACCGTATGTGTGTGGGCCGCTACTAGAGGTCCGACCTCCTGCCCCAACAACTAGAAGGATTTGGGCCTCTAAAACAAAATGGTGCTAGTAAGGGCATCCGCTCATGTGGCCATACATGCGGCACTTTCAGCTCTGTAAATACAGAAGGCTCCCAGCCGGTAGGGGTTACGCCCTACAAATGATCAAATAAATTTGATCAAACGGGTTTATGGGGAGACATAGTGTCGGTATGAACTAATCAGCACACGTTATTCATAGTTTTCACCATGAATACATTTGATTATAGTGGTTCGGATGAGGTGGGTTTTCCTTGCTACCACTTGGGTCATCCTCTTCTCACTAGTAGTCCTAATGACCACATGGGAAGACAGGCCCTCTAAAGATTAAACAAAAAGAGTCTATTGCTCAAGACACAAAAGACAATGATTCAATTTTAGTGCACCAATGGAAGTGTTTGCTAATCTATGAAAACAAGGTACACAACAAAATTTCAAAACCCTAGCCAAGGACCTGCAACAAAATTTGTTAGTAGTTTGGGTTGTTTCAAATGATCACCCCTTCCTGCAAGCACACAAGTTAGGTAAATTTTAGAAACCCAAAAGACTTTGTGAAAGGGGGGCCTTCAACCAAAACATTTTAGCTTCCAAGGCGAGTTGCACCAACTTAGTTAGCTAGATCTGAAAGGGTTAGTCCAAAAATAAACCAAATCTGAAACCCTAAGTACGAAATCCAAAAACCGAATCAATGAAAATTTGAAAATTCTGAAACATTCAAAACACAGACGCTGTTACCTACGACACAGACGCGTCTGTATGACACAGACGTGGTTCTGTGACTCACAGACGCGGTCAAAAATCACAGACGCCCTTCTCGGACACAGACGCGATCAGAAACAACACAGACGCGCTTATAAAACATAGACGCTCCTGTCCGAGACCTGCAAAATAAAACTTGTCAAAAACACAGACGCGACTCCAGTATCCGTAGACGCTCCTGAAAATCCTAAAATGTCGTCGAAAAATGTCCGATCTGCAACTTCAAAAACGCAAAATCTGCAACAAAAAAGGTTAAATGCAAAGGGACAAGAGTCCCACCGGGCGTGCCAAAATGTATATGGTGAAAATGGATAACAATAATAACAATATTGAAAGGCTAAATGAATTCAACCACAAAACCCTAGCCTAACAATCAACAAAGATCCACCATAACATATGAAGATTACCTAAGACAATGCAAATCAAATGAAATCACAAAGATTATACCATCACATGTCCAATAGGGTTTTGATCTCCATTCTTCCTATCTCCATTGATCTTGCTTGATATATTTGCTCTCAGATTTTATATGCACAAGAGCTCAACAAAGAACGGAATGTGGTTGCAAGTAGGATCGTAGTGTAGTCAAGTCCTCCAAATTGTCGATTAGGTCATTAGAATGCTTGATTAGGGTTTGATAGTGAAGAAGACATCTCCTTAAATAGAAGACACAATATGAAATGGAGGGATAAGATTGAGAGGTGTAAAAAGGAGGTCAGCTAGGATTAGAGGGTAGGTAGAAGAAATAGCAAAATAATGAAAGGGGTAGGTAGTGTAGGAATTAAGAGATGAGTGACATGTGTCATGTGTAGAAAAGGATAATGAATTAATTAAATAAATAAAGATTTATTTAATTAATAGAAGAAGTGGGATAATTAAATAAATAAAAATATTTATTTAATTTAGGAAAAGGATAATTTAAATAAATAAATGTATTTATTTAAATGAGAAATAAGGCTAGAAGAGGATAAATGAATTAATTAAATAAATAAGGATTTATTTAATTAAAAGAAGAATTAGGCTTAGATAATTAAATAAATAAAATATTTATTTAATTAGACTGGACAATTTTAGGTGTCTACAGTAATATTGTGATTGCACCTCGTTATGTCGTTGTAGTGTGTAGTGTTAGGGGTCCCACAGATACTAAGAGGGGGGGTGAATCAGTATCTAACTGGTAATAAGAATTTCTTAAGTTAAAACATGCAGAACTTAAAGTAACAGTGTACCGGTATGCAAGAAATAATGCAATAAACAGAATCAAGAACATCCACATGAAAAGTACACCATAACACAAGATGTTTAACGAGGAAGCCCGGTGTGGGAAAAACCTCAGTGGGATTTGTGACCCACAATATTCACTCATTGGCCAATAAGAGAATATTACTTACAATAGGGGCCTGCACATGCAGGAAGGCCAACTGCCTAGAGCTCACTGCTCAATGGGAAGTCACACTGACTTACAAATAAGGATTATACTAATCCAATAACTTGTATTGCTTTACAATAGCATCTTCAATGCCAGATTCAATACCAGTTCCTGCTCTGTTCTTTACATATACCCTTGACCTATATTTCGCACATTAGGTCTGCCTAATATTTTTCTTTATGCTCCTTTTTTCACTTCTACAAATGTCTACAATGATCTCCTTTATATATAAGAGTCATTTTACAATTTTCCAAGTCGTCTTACAATAATAAACAAAATATTACATAACAAAAATCATGTCGGCCTCTATGCCGGTATACTTGTTTTCTTCTGTGCTGGTGCCAGTGTCCTGAGTGATCTGCTGATGCCGGTGTACTTATCTTGTCAGTGTAATGCTTTGCCGGTATAATGTCTTGTCAGTGCCATAGGATTGCAAGGTTGCCATCAATGACAAAACCTTCAATCACATACAATGTCTCATTGGAGTGTGCATATGCCAACAATCTCCCCCTTTGGCATTGATGGCAACACTCATGAGAAATTTCAAAAAGTATCCAAAATGTGTAGTCCAAAAATGTTACCAAAAATGTGAGAGCTCCCCCTGAGCATATGATTCTTGTGTTTTGAATTTTCTCATCCCACTACTCCCCCTTTGACATCAATGATAAAGGTTGTCAAGATGTCAGTAGAGTTTGTAGTTTCATCTATCCATATCCTCAATCTTGTAGCTGGGTAGTTATTATCTGAAAAAGATCTCCCAAAATCAAGTTTAGACTATCCATAAACTTCTTACTATCTTTTATTGTTGTCTCGGTCCTCTTCACTGTACCGGTGAGATGCTGCAAATGCTCTGTCGGTGTTTTGCTTCCTTGTGTTAATGCCTCAGAAATTTCCTTCCACAGAGATGCTAAATAGTCCAATCTTGGACTTAGTTTAGATCTCAAATGTTTTACCTTGTTTATTATTATTTCTTTCTCTCTTTCTAATTTGAGTAGTTCTTCCTCAAAATTTGCTATCTTCTCTTCAAAAACTGATAGTGAATCAGGTGAGTTGACAAAGTTGTCTACAAGTTTATTTATCTCATTCTGTGCCTTGCTTATTTTCTTGTCAATATCTACAGTCAAAAAGTTTGTTTTACATGTATCTTTATACAGATTTTTGTATTCTTTCAACAAACTACATAGTTCCGGTAGAAGTGTGTCAAAATCTCTGTTACACTTCTTTATTTCCTCATCAAAGAATTTCTGTTTTTCAATCTCTACCTTATCCTTCACTGATTCTTCCTTTATTTTCTCAATGTTTTCAGAAATATATTTTCACAATGTATCCAATTGTCCTAAAGAATCTTTATTATCTATATTACAGTTGGGAGCTATTACCTTCAAAATTGGTATAGAATCATCAATTGCTTTATAAGCCTGTGAGCTGCAGTCAGTTATTTTCTTGATAGAATCAAGTAATACCTTAGTCACATTTGTTGATTTGAATGTTGATGATGATCCAACAATCTGAGTACCGGTGGTAGTAACCATGCTTGTATTGACCTCTGGTAGGTCAGTTTGTGTCTGCATTTCTTTAAGCACTAGTTTTCCTACTTCACTACTTACCGATGGCACTGTTTCCTTATGTACCTGTTCTGGAGCCTTTAGCTCTGTTGGTTTCTCTCTACGTTGTGTTGTCTCAGTCTGTGCCTCAGTCTATGCCTTTTTCTCTATATCTTCTGCCGGTTTCTCTATTTCCCCTGCTACCGGAGGCTCATTTTCCATATCTGACTTATTAGTTGTATCTTTGTATACTATTGTGTTGATCTTCTAGGTATCAATATTCACAGTATATAGGACTTCAAAATTAGGATTGTTATCCTCTACATCCATACTTTTTGCTGCCGGTTGATCTTCAGTAGTTGTTATTTTCACCGGTGGGGGTAGGTTGTCTTTAACTTTGATGCTTGGTGGTCCACCAACTTTGCCTTTCCCCTTGTCTCTATCTTTCTAATATACCTTTATAGGTTTAGGTTTCTTGTACTCTTCTTATTTTTCTTTGTCAACCAGGAATATATCCCATCCATCTTCTGTTTCCTCTGTCACTTCATTAACTCTTCCTGCCATTAGTGAAATATGTCGGTGTGCAGTAGAGAATACTGACTGGTTTGCTTGAGCAATCAAATCATCAATTTCCTTTGGAGAGTTTACCGGATATACAGCAAGTAGCTTCTCTATTTTTATTTTCTTATCTAATTCTATCACTACTTGCCTTCTGGCCTCAAGTCTTTTGAATAAATCATAAGGAATTTCATTTGCTACTTCCATCAAAAATTTCTTGTACATGTCCATATGCAATATAACACTGTTCTCAACTTGCTCTTTCTGATCAGCAGTTAGAGTGTCATAAATTTTCTCTATGTTCTTCAGTTTTCCTTCCTCTATGATTTCATTTAGCAGTATATCAAGAGGTGCCAAGTCTCTATTTGTCCTTTTCTTTTTCTTTGGTGTCAGCTTCTTCTTTGGTGTGGACTTTCTAACCAGAGATCTCACTGCCTATTGCTTTTGCCTTGTTCTTCTAGGTGAAGGGGTGGTTGCCAGTGAGGGATCTCTTTTTCTAACAACTCTTTTAAAAGTTGCTGGCATGTCACCTTCCGAAGAAGTACCTACCGGTGATAGGTGAGTTTTAGGTTGTGGAGTTGCCAACTCATCCTCTGTTATGTCGGTTTTCTTCAATACATCTTCCTTAATGGCTTTTGCTTGCCTAGATCCTTTCCTCACAAATGCCTCAACCTTTTTAACTCTTTTCTTTGATTGTATTTGGCTTTCTATAGTCTCAACACTACCAAATACTTCTTCCTTAGGTTCATTGGGGGCTTCCAGAAGTGCTTTAACATATGTTTCAACTATGTGGTCATCTTTTTCATAGCCCATCTCGGTTACCCAAATTGTCCTTGGGATGATCGCTTCCATCTAGGTTTCATCTTTCTTAATAACAAAGCATATATCATCTTTGTATTTATCTACTATTTTCTGAGATAACCTTATTCTTTTCTTCATTTTGGTCTTTAATGCTTGGAAAAAGTCATGAATATTGTTCTCCTTGTTCTCACCCATATTATTGAACAGTTCAATCAATTGTTTTCCTACCGGTATGTCATATCCAAGTTATTTGTAACCTATACCGGGAACCTGTTTTGTTATGTGTAGCATTAGGCATACTAACAGATTTCCAAATCTGAAAGTTCCTTTCTTGTCCTTCTTGATTTTTCCAAGGTTATCAATTAGTTCATCCTTTAACCATTCACTTATGTCAATTTTTGCATTATCTGTTACCATATCATAAGCACTCTTAATGCATAAACTTGAAACTAAGTTAAGTCTATCAGCATGAGTGGCTTTATAACCTAATATCATACTGATGAATCTCACATTGATATCTTTTACATCATTAACCCTTAAAGATCTCTTGTCGAATGTTGCACTAGTTAGTTTTGTAACTAGGTCATTTGGAACCTTCTTGGTTTTATCTGGTCTCTTACCAGTGATCGGTAACCCTGTGATAGCTTTCACTGCTTCCTTGGTGATCTTATGGATTGCATCTAACCAGAAAAATTCTCCATGAACTCTCCTTAAAACTATCCTAATCACATCCTTAGGAAATTCAGGAATGCTAAGGATTTATGTGAATCCTAGGGTTTCAATAATCTTGTGTTCATCTTTATTATTGCTGGTATCATCACATATTACGGTTTTATACATGGTTTTGATTTCCTCATCTTCTAACTCTTCAATGTTGTAGTGGATGTACATTCTGGGGTCTTCAGCATATACAACTCCCTTAGGGATTTGAGAAAAAGCACCTAAGGTATCATCCTTCTTTGCTATCTCGGGAACTAACTGAAATATGGGCCTAGGTCTTTTAATTACTTCAACAACAGTAGGGTTTGCTATGTATTCAATTGCAGAGGTGGATGCCATGATTAAATACCTTTTACTGCCTTAGATGGATGATTGCTTGGAGTGCTTGCTTCTTGCTCGAAATGCCTTAGCTCGGAATTTTCGCACTCTCTAAAAATTTGAAATCACGGTGAAATGAAATGGAGCCAAAACCTTACTTTTATAATGTCTTTTCGCCATCTACCACATTTAATAATTAGCACATGTGTCATTTGATTGCCAAACCCTCAAGGAAATTTTCTTCAATTAGATGAAGAACTTCATGTCGGTGGAGCACTGCTCTGCCCTACTGGTGAAGCATCACTTTGTCCTACCAGTGAAGCATTGGTTGGTTCTATCAGTGGAGAAGTATTCCCAATATTTAGATCATCTTTTCTAATCCATTGTTTTGAGAATTCTTGCTTAACCTCTTCAACTTTTTCTTTACCTTTCAAGCTAGCATTTTTGTTTTCTACCAGTGTTCCTTTACTTCTACAAAATTTAGCAATATCCCCTATCTTGTTACATGCATAACAAGTTACATTATTCTTCTGAATAGCTTTCCCATAACCTATGCCGGTTTGTGTTCTGCATTGATTTGATAAATGTCCAAATCTTCCACAAACATAACATCTCACATTAATTCTGCAGTTTTCAGAGTTGTGACCAACTTTGTTGCATTTTGAACATTGACCGGTGGGTGTGTTGATATTCTGATAATTCCTAGATCTACATTCATTTGCTCTATGACCATACTTATTATAGTTAAAGCATTTTCCATTGAATTTATAAGTATTAGGTTGTCTTACCGGTTTGCTGTGATCCTGAGTATTTGCAGTACCGAAGCTTTCACCAACTTCAAAGCCAATTCTAGAAGTGTCACCTTTAGGTTTTTTATTCTTTAGCAAGGTACCAAGTTCCTCTCAGCTTTTCTTGAATTTTTCTTTGTGTTGATTTGCAGTTTCCAGTTCTCTTTCCAAGATTTCTTTTTGTTTCATCAGTTCATTTGAGTCATTTTGAGTGTGCATCAGATCTGTCTTCAACATGTCATTTTCATAACTAAGTCTTATGTTCTCATTTGCTACACCACTAAGTCTTCTGGTCAATTCTTCTTCATTCTTCTTCCTATCCTAAATCTCTTTGCAAAATCTCATAGTCATATCCTGCATTTCATTTTTTGTTGTCATGATCTCTTGTTTCAACTTACTTATCATATCATTAAGTGATTCCTTTTCATCGTTTTCATTTTGCAATTTTTCACAAAGTTCTCTTCTCTTATTTCTTGCAACAATAAAATTTTCTTGAAGTGCCTAAATGGTATCCTGAGCAGCCCTTAGATCATCTTCTAATTTGATATTTTTCAATTTCTCTGCATCATAGTCTGTAAGAGCTCTTTCAAGTTGCTTCATCAGATTTTCCATCTTTACCGGTGTCAAGATCTTCCTCAAGTTGTTAAGCTTCTGAAAATAGAGGACCAGGCTCTGATACCAATTGTTAGGGGTCCCACAGATACTAAGAGGGGGGTGAATTAGTAGCTAACCGGTAATAAGAATTTCTTAAGTTAAAACATGTAGAACATAAAGTAACAGTGTACCAGTATGCAAGAAATAATGCAATAAATAGAATCAAGAACATCCACATGAAAAGTACACCATAACACAAGATGTTTAACAAGGAAACCCGGTGTGGGAAAAACCTCGGTGGGATTTGTGACCCACAATATTCACTCACTGGTCAATAAGAAAATATTACTTACAATAGGGGCCTGCACATGCAGGAAGGCCAACTACCTAGAGCTCACTACTCAATGGGAAGTCACACTGACTTACAAATAAGGATTACAATGACCTGTACTACTTTACAATAGCATCTTCAATGCCAAATTCAGTACTGGTTCCTGCTCTGTTCTTTACATATACGCTTGACCTATATTTCGCACATTAGGTCTGCCTAATATTTTTCTTTATGCTCCTTTTTTCACTTCTACAAATGTCTACAATGATCTCCTTTATATATAAGAGTCATTTTACAATTTGCTAAGTCGGCTTACAATAATAAACAAAATATTACATAACAAAAATCATGTCGGCCTCTATGCCGGTATACTTGTTTTCTTCTGTGCCAGTGCCGGTGTCCTGAGTGATCTGCTGATGCCAGTGTACTTATCTTGTCGGTGTAATGCTTTGCCGGTATAATGTCTTGCCAGTGCCATAGGATTGCAAGGTTGCCATCAATGAAAAAACCTTCAATCACATACAATGTCTCATTGGAGTGTGCATATGCCAACATGTAGTTCTCTGCAAAGTCAACAATTGAAATGATTGTATGAAGTGGAAATGTGTCCTTGCATAGCTTAAATTATGAGTCCAACCAATGAGCTCGATGGTTATGCCTTGCATACTCATACACTATATTCTCATGAAAGATTCCCATAAATTGATACACTAGAATCTTCTCACTAACCAATTCACACCTTTTTGCTTCTTTTTCATCTTTTAGCATGTAGGCCACTGTCTTATATTTTTGAAATTCCACTAATTCATTACCAATTTCTTGTCCAATATCCATATAATAAAAAATTTGTAAATGTCGCAATCCATCGCAATGAACACATGTGCCATCCAAGAAACACTTATTGTAATATACTTAAACATCTACTCTTTCACATAAGATGCTAGATATGAATTCCCTTAAAGATGTTGGTGGACCATTTATGTTGCATTCCTACAAAACATTGTTAGCATGAAAATCTATACATATGTGTTGATAAAAATCATAATGGTTAGAAAATTCGATATGTACTCTACAACAAGAAGTTGTGCATGTGTGATTTATTTTGACATAAAAAAGGCTTTACCATTTCAAAGAATCTTTGACTAATTTTAATTTGAGGATACATACGTTGAAACCTGGCAAAAAATTGTGTTTGAGTCATATCCAAAAAATGTTTTGGATGTGGATCACGGATTTTACTACCCATCCTCCTTCTTACATCATCTCTTTGATTTGGAGAGACCCTTGTGTTATTCTTCCAAAAATCTTCAATTAGGGATCTCAAGGCTTCAACAATTGCTTTATCTTTCCATGGTAATCTACCAGAAAATGCCCATAACTCATTGTTATATGGATCCTTCGCTCTTTGTCGCCTTCCCATAGCTCTCATTAGAGTTTGTCTACTTATCTTCAATTGTTTACTTGTCTTTCTAATGAGGCGAGCTTTCTTAGTTTGAGTGATTACAATTGTTGATGTAATTACATGTCGTGTGGCATTACTATCTTTTGTGTGTGAGTCAGTATCATATGCATCCATCAGATTCTTCACAATAGATTTTTCGCTTGATTCAATCGATGTTCTTAGCCCAAGAATCTTCATTATGGGCCTAAATTTCAGATTTCGCATCATTTCAACAAATAGTTGACATCTTCCCGTCTCATTTAAAGGCTCAAAAAATATTTTCCATATCTGGTTAGCATGTCTTTGACAAGTACGCTTTGGAATCTTGTCAACCATTGGTTTCAAAACATTAGCATCAATATCAATCAAATACTTAGGCTTTTTATGTAAAAATCTAGGAGGTGTTCTCAAACTTTGAGTTACCTCAAGATTAGGAATGTCAACAACATTAGGGATAGGTGGCATACCTTCAACCGGAGATGAAAATGATAACATATGTTGAAATTGAGGTGTAAACGATGGTGTAGTTCCAATACTTGATGTCAATCATGAAGTACTTGCAACGTGAAATGTCATAGAGGGAGTGCATTCAATATGAGATCTTGTAGACGCCTACGGTGTTCCAATAAGAGATGGTGTGCCTTCAACTTGAGATGTAAGAGATGGGGTGCCTTCAACTTGAATTGTGGTAGACATGCTCTCAACCTCAGGATTCAATTGTCTCATTGCATGAAGGTTTTGCATTTGTTACCTTTGTGTGGCCAATTTTGTCTCTCTCTTAGATTGGATGGATATTTCATGTTCCTCTTCAATTGGCACCTCTTCTTCTATGGTATTCAATTTCCTTTCTTCACAAAGTTGCTTCATTCCTTCTCTTTTTTTTGCATTCTTAGCTTCACGCTCTTCCGGTGTTATATTTTTTGGTTGTTTCCTCAGCATGATGATGATTTCTACATGTACATGCACATAAAAGAGAATAAAGTTAATTCATAAAGAGATTTCAAGAGGCATATGGGGTAGTCCTAATGCATCTATGACTGTCCTAATTATGTTAGGACAGTCCTAATGCATCTATGACTGTCCTAATTATGCATATGTTAAAATGGATATATGAAATTGAAATTATTTCATGTATTCCTTTTTTAAATTATTTCATACGATCTTAAAAAGGATGTATGAAATTGCAAATTTTGTTTTAAACCACTAAACAAATAATTTTCTTATGCAACTTCCTTCAAATGCATTGCTAAATCTAATGTAAATCTAATAGGATTAAAATCAATTTTTACAAAACACTTTTATTTTAACATTTAAACAAAATAACACTTAATAAGTATTTGAATTCTAAAAGCAAGAAAATATTGCCTCAATTATTCAAATTTGATTAAAAAAAACTATGTTCTTCCTCTTCAACATTTCCAAATGAATAAAAAGGTGGTGGAGAGCTGAAGGAATGTATAAAATAACCTTGCATAAAATGTCAATACCATGCAAAAAGAATTTTTTCTCTTATCATGCGCAGAAAGCAGACAAAATGAGAGAATGTGGGCTTGGATCACGGGTCAAGGGTCCCATATAACCGTTTTTTAGTGCAACTCATTTGGCTAGCGCCAAATATGGTGCCACCCATATTTGGCGCTAGCCAAATGACTTCCATTGAAAATTTTTAACCTTTGATAAATTTCTAATTTATACCCTATAATCTATACTCTATACCCTATAGTTTGATAGCCACAACCATAAAAATTAAACCATTTAAAACCTATAACAAATACCATATATCGTATGACCCAATATGCTAAATCCTCAACCCTATACAATAACCATAGACCCCATAACTCGATATGCTAAACCATATGATGTAAGGATGGAGGGTGAGATATGGAGCGAGGGGGGAATATGGTGTCCTAAGGGGTCATAGGACACCATATGACCCCTTAGGACACCATATGACCCATAACGACACTATATGGTGTTCTAAGGGGTCACATGGTGTCCTAAGGGGTCATATTGTGTCCTATGACCCCTTAGGACACCATGTGACCCCTTAGGACACAATATGGTGTCGCTATGGGTCATATGGTGTCCTTAGGGGTCATATGGTGTTCTATGACCCCTTAGGTGTTGTTAGGGACCATATTGTGTCTTAACGGGTCATATGGTGTGTTATGACCCCTTAAGACACCATATGACCCCTTAGGACACCTTTTGTTGTTATTATGGGTCGTATGGTGTCCTAAGGGGTCATATGGTGTCCTAAGGAATCATCGGACACCATAGGACCATATTGACACCATATGGTCTACTAGGGGGTCATATGGTGTCCGAAGGAATCATCGGACACCATAGGACCATATTGACACCATATGGTCTACTAGGGGGTCATATGGTGTCCTAAGGGGTCATAGGACACCATACAAAACATACTGACACCATATGGTGTACTAAGGGGTCATATGGTGTCCTAAGGGTTCATAGGACACAATATGACCCCTAACAACTCCTAAGGGGTCATATGGTGTCCCATGACCCATTAAGATACCATATGGTGTCGTCATGGGTTGTATGGTGTCCTAAGGGGTCATATGGTGTCCTATGACCACTACAACACCATATGACCCCTTAGGACACAATATGGTGTCGTTATGGGTCGTACGGTGTTCTAAGAGGTCATATGGTGTCCTATGACCCCTTAGGACACAATATGGTGTCGTTATGGGTCGTATGGTGTCCTAAGAGGTCACATAGTGTCCTATGACCCCTTAGGTGTTGTTAGGGATCATATTGTGTCTTAACGGGTCTTATGGTGTGTTATGACCCCTTAAGACACAATATGACCCCTTAGGACACCTTATGTTGTCATTATGGGTCGTATTGTGTCCTAAGGGGTCATATGGTGTCCTAAGGGATCATAAGACACCTAATGACCGCTTAGGACACCATACGACCCATAATGACACCATATGGTGTCCTAAGAGGTCATATAGTGTCCTAAGGGGTCATAGGACACAATATAACCCCTTAGGACACAATGTGAACCCTAACAAAATGTAAAGGGTTATATGGTATCCTAAGGGGTCATAGGACACTAAATGACCCGTTAGGACACCATATGACCCCTTAGGACACAATATGGGGTTGTTAAGGGTCATATTGTGTCCTATGACCCCTTAGAACACCATATGACCCCTTATAACACAATATGGTGTCATTATGGGCCGTATGGTGTCCTAAGGGGTCATATGGTGTCCTATGACCCCTTAGGTATCGTTAGGAATCATATTGTGTCTTAAAGAGTCATATGGTGTGTTATGACCCCTTAACACACAATATGACCTCGTAGAACACTTTATGATGTCATAATGGGTCATATGGTGTCCTAAGGGGTCATATGGTATCCTAAGGGATCATAAGACACCTAATAACCACTTAGGACACCATATGACCCATAATGACACCATATGGTGTCCTAAGGGGTCATAGGACACCATACGACCCATAATGACACCATATGGTGTCCTAAGGGGTCATAGGACACCATATGACCCATTAGGACACAATGTGAACCCTAACGACACGTAAGGGGATATATGGTGTCCTAAGGGGTTATAAGACACTATATGACCCATTAGGACACCATATGACCCCTTAGGACACCAGATGACCCATAACGACACTATATGGTGATCTAAGGAGTCACATGGTGTCCTAAGGGGTCATCAAGTGTTCTATGACCCCTTAGGACACCATATAACCCGTTAGGCCACCATATGACCCCTTAGGACACAATATGAGGTTTTTAAGGGTCATAGTGTTGTGAGGGGTCATATTGTGTCCTATGACCCCTTAGGACACCATATGACCCCTTAGGACACAATATTGGGTTGTTAGGGGTCATAGTGTTGTAAGGGGTCATACTGTGTCCTATGACCCCTTAAGACACCATATGACCCCTTAGGACACAATATGGTGTCGTTATGGGTTGTATGGTGTCCTAAGGGGTCATATGGTGTCGTTATGGGTCGTATGGTGTCCTAAGGGATCATATGGTGTCCTATAACCCCTTAGGACACCATATAACCCCTTAGGTGTCGTTAGGGATCATATTGTCTCTTAACAGGTCATATGGTGTGTTATGACCAAAGAAACGGGACTCGGACTCGGCTCGAACTCGATAAGGCTGAATCAGACTCGAACTTGGGACTCGGAGTCAGACTCGAGTTCAGACTCGGCTGGACTCGAGAAAGTGAAAAACAAAATAAATTTAGAGATTTTTAAAGATTTAAAACTTGTTTCAGGCACCCTTTATTGAATAAAACTTAAAGACACAATAACAGATCATCAAACTCGGCTCATTTGATTACATACACAAGTATACATCAATCACATAAGCATAAACGCAAATTGTAGCTAAAGGAAATAACAAACATAGATATATAAATATTGTCAAATGTATACAATATTACAATACTCATGGAATAAAAAATTCATGTCATCATATGATCATCATCAAATGTTTCATAAAAATACCAAGGGTAAATACAACTACAAGCCTATGGCTCAGAGGAGCCTGCACGATAGCACCCTCCGGCCCCGGCCCCCTGCCAAGGTGTCTAAGGTAGGTCTTGGATGATTTGACAACCATAGCCACTCCCCATGACACCATGCCATGCTCACCAACATCAGGAACATCCGTGTCACTATCTGCCTCTGAATCTCCTGTTTGTGCTCGTGTTGTCCGCTCCTCCTCTCCCATGGCTACAGTCTCAACCTCTATATCTACCTGGTCGATCAGTGTCAGACTTAGAGGTTAAATTTTCCCTACTTCTATCGACGCAGTTTCCCCCCATATTTTTCGACAGGGGTTTGGGGGCAGCGCCCCCAAAGTGGGGTCAAGGGGCATCGCCCCTTGCAGAGCGAAAAAAACTTATTATTTAATAAAGGTGTTGGGTGTTATTTTTCTATTGGCTAACATGTTGTAACCCTAATTTTTCTCATTCTCAGGCAGAGGTTGTAGTGAACAAAGATGAGACCATTCATTTTAAAAAACTTTTTAAAATGTTTTTTTTTGTCATTTTACTTAACCCAGGCAATAGCCGATTTTGACGAGTTTGAGCCAAACTCGCAAACTCGACGAGTCTAGTGAGTTTGCTTGCTAGACTCGAACGAGTCCGAGTCTGAGTCCCAAAGACTTGGTGAGCATGGCTCAGACTTGGACTCGCTGAGTTTAGGCGATTCATGGTGATTCCCGTTTCTTTGGTTATGACCCCTTAAGACACCATATGACCCCTTAGGACACCTTATGTTGTCATTATGGGTCGTATGGAGTTCTAAGGGGTCATATGGTGTCCTAAGGGATCATCAGACACCATATAACCATACTAACACCATATGGTTTACTAGGGGGTCATATGGTGGCCTAAGGGGTCATAGGACACCATACGAACCATACCTACACCTATTGGTGTACTAAGGGGTCATATGGTGTCCTATGACCCATTAGGACACCATATGGTGTCGTTATGGGTTATATGGTGTCCTAAGGGGTCATATGGTGTCCTATGACCACTTAGGACACCATATGGTGTTGTTATCGGTCTTATGGTAACCTAAGAGGTCATATGGTATCTTATGACCCCTTAGGACACCATATGACCCCTTAGGTTTTGTTAGGGGTCATATTGTGTCCTAAGGGGTCATATGGTGTCCTATAACCCCTTAGGACACCACATGACCCCTTAGGACACAATATGGTGTCGTTATGGGTTGTATCATGTCCTAAGGGGTCATATGGTGTCCTATGACCCCTTAGGACACAATATGGTGACGTCATATGGTGTCTTAAGGGGTCATATGGTGTCCTATGACCCATTAGGAAACCATATGACCCATTAGGTGTCGTTAGGGATCATATTGTGTCTTAACGATTCATATGGTGTGTTATGACCCCTTAGGACACCTTATGTTGTCATTATAGGTCATATGGTGTCCTAAGGAGTCATATGATGTCCTAAGGGATCATAAGACACTTAATGACCACTTAGGACACCATACGACCCATAATGACACCATATGGTATCCTAAGGGGTCATATAGTGTCCTAAGCGGTCATAGGACACCATATCACCCCTTAGGACATAATGTGAACCCTAACAACATGTAAGGGGTTATATGGTGTCCTAAAGGGTCATAGAACACTATATGACCTATTAGGACACCATATAACCCCTTAGGACACCATATGACCCCTTAGGACACAATATGGGTTGTTAAGGGTCATAGTGTTGTAAGGGGTCATATTGTGTCCTATGACCCCTTAGGATGCATTATGTTATCATTATGGATCATATGGTGTCCTAAGGGGTCATATGGTGTCCTATGACCCCTTAGGACACAATATGGTGTTGTTATGGGTTGTATGGTGTCCTAAGGGGTCATATGGTGTTCTATGACCCCTTAGAACACCATATGACCCCTTAGGACATAATATGGTGTTGTTATGGGTCGTATGGTGTCCTATGACCCCTTAGGTGTCGTTAGGGTCATAGTGTCATGAGGGGTCATATTGTGTCCTATGACCCGTTAGGACACAATATGGGATTGTTAAGGGTCATTGTGTTGTAAGGGGTCATATTGTGTCCTATGACCCCTTAGGACACCATATGACCCCTTAGGATACAATATGTTATCGTTATGGGTTGTATGGTGTCCTAAGGGGTCATATGGTATCCTATGACCCCTTAGGACACAATATGGTGTTGCTATGGGTTGTATGGTGTTCTAAGGGGTCATATGTTGTCCTATGATCCCTTAGGACACCATGTGACCCCTTAGGACACAATATGGTGTTGTTATGGGTCGTATGGTGTCCTAAGGGGTCATATAGTGACCTATGACCCCTTAGGACACCATATGACCCATTAGGTGTCATTAGGAATCATATTGTGTCTTAATGGGTTATATGGTGTTTTATAACCCCTTAAGACACTATATGACCCCTTAGGACACCTTATGTTGTCATTATGGGTCGTATGGTGTCCTAAGGGGTCATATGGTGTCCTAATGGATCATCAGACTATTGGCAAATGCACACTCCAATAAGATATTGTATGTGATTGAAGGTTTTGTCATTGATGGCAACCTTGCAATCCTATGACACCTGCAAGAAAATTTACTGGCACTAGCAAGGATAGACTCTACACTGGCACATAGACCACCAACAGTGAAAGGAAGTTTACCGGCACCCAGGTTGACATGAATTTTATTTATAATATATTTTGTAAATTATTGTAAAATTATTGTAAGCCGACTTGGCAAGTTGTAAAATGACTCATATATGTATGAGATCATTATAGAACTTTTTGTAAGGAAGTAGATAGGTGAAATAAGGCAGACCTATTATGCGTATTATAGGTTAAGGGTTTATGTATGAAGCAGAGCTAAAACTGGTACTGGATCTGGCATAATAGATGCTATTTTGAAGTAGTACAAGACATTAGATTTACATCATCCATTTTGTAATTGAGTAGTGAGCTCTAGGCACTTGGCCTTCCTGCATGTGCAGGTCCCCATTGTAAGAGTAATATCCACTTATTGGCTAGTAAGTGAATATTGTGGGTCACAAATCCCACCGAGGTTTTTCTCGCACCGAGTTTCCTCGTTAAACTACTGTGTTTGGTGTGTTTTCTTATGGTTGTTTCTATTCTTGTTTACTGCACTATTTCTATTTACCGGTAGATAGTATTGATATGCTTTTCATTTCTTAATTGAAGTAAATTCAAATAACCAGTAAGATACTGATTCACCCCCCCCCCCCCCCCTCTCAGTATCTTTGGGAATCCTAACAATTGGTATCAGAGCATGGTCCTCTATTTTCAGACGCCTAATAGCTTGAGGAAGATCTTGACACCGGTAGAGATGGAAAACTTGATGAAGCAATTAGAAGCAGCTCTCTCTGAGTATGATGCAGAAAAGTTGAAAAATATCAAACTTGAAGATGATGTAAAGGCTTCACAGGATATTATTCAAGAACTTCAAGAAAATCTTACCATTGCAAGAAACAAGAGAAGAGAACTTTGTGAAAAGATGCAAAATGAGAATGATGAAAAGGAAACTCTTAGTGATCTGATAAACAAGCTGAAACAAGAAAACATGGCAACGAAGAATGAGATGCAGGATATGACTATGAGATTTTGTAAAGAAATTGAAGATAGAAAGAAGAATGAAGAAGACTTGACTAGAAGACTGAATGATTCTGCAAATGAAAACACAAGACTTAGTTATGAAAATTATATGTTGAAGATAGATCTGATGCATGCACAAAGTGACTCAAATGAACTTATGAGATAGAAAGGTATCTTGGAAAGAGAACTGGCTACTGCAAATCAACACAAAGAAAAATTCAAGAAAAGCTCAAAATAACTTGGTGACTTGCTAAAGAATCAAAAACCAAATGGTGACACTAATGGCCTTGGCTTTGAAATTGGTGAAAGCTTTGGTACTGCAAACACACAGGATCATAGCAAACTGGTAAGACAATCTAATTTTTATAAATTTAATGGTAAATGCTTTAACTGTAACAAGTACGATCATAAAGCAAATCAGTGTAGATCTAGAAATTATCAGAGCACTAATACACCCACCGGTCAATGTTCTAAATGCAACAAAATTGGTCATAATTCAGAGAATTGCACAATGAATGTAAGATGTTATGTTTGTGGAAGATTTGGGCACTTATCTAATCAGTGTAGAACACAAACCAGCATAGGATATGGGAAGGCTATTCATAAAAACAATGTGACCTATTATTCTTGTAACAAGATTGGACATATTGCCAAATTCTATAGAAGTAAGGTATCGCCTGCAAGTAACAAAGGTCCTAGTTTGAAAGGTAAAGAAAAAGTTGAAGAAGTAAAGCAGGAATTCTCAAAACAATGGATCAAGAAATCAGAACTAAATGGTGATAGGAATACTCCTCCACCGGCAGAACAGAGTAACACTCCACCAGCAGGAGACTCTTCATCTAACTAAAAAAAATTCTTTTGAGGGTTTGGTAATCAAATGTGAAACATGCTATTATTCCCTCAGTTGATGGTAAGAAGTTGAAATTACTTCTATACCGGCAGAGAAGTTAAGTCATTACTTATCCGACAAGCATTAAATATAGTGGTTGGCAAAATTAACATTATAAAACAAGTGTTTTGGCTCCATTTTCATTTCACCGAGCATTCAAACCTTTGAGAGTGCGAAAATTCCTGAGCGAAGGCATTTCAAGGAAAGAAGTGAAGCAATTCATCAAGCAATCATTCCTAAGGCAGATAAAGGTATTTATAACCATGGCTTCTTCATCTGTTCCTGAATTCATTGCAAACCCTATTGTTTTCAAAGTTATTAAATGCCCAAGACCCCTATTCTAGTTAGTTCCCAAGATTGCCAAGAAAGATGATAATATTGGTGTATTTTCTCAAATCCCTAAAGGAGTAGTTTTCCTGAAGACCCTAGAATTTATATACATTGTCATATAGAGGAATTAGGTGATGAGGAAATAAAAAATATGTATAAATCTATAATTTGTGATGAATTTGGTAATATCAAACCTGAACACAAGATAGTAGAAACCCTAGGTTTCACTGAAATTCTAAGAATCTCGGATTTTCCCAAGGATGTCATAAGGGTAGTACTAAGCAGGGTACATGGTGCATTCTTCTGGTTGGACTCAGTTCACAAAATAACAAAAGAAGTAGTAAAGGCTATGACAGGGTTACCCTCCACCAGTAACAGACCTGATAAAACAAAGAAGGTCTCAAATGACCTAGTGATCAACCTAACCGATGCAACATCTGATAAGAGATCCTTAAGGGTAAATGATGTAACAGATATCAATGTCAGATTCATCAGTATGATCTTAGGCTACAAAACCACACATACAAATAGGTTAAACTCAGTCTCTAGCCTATGCATAAAGAGTCCCTATGACATGGTTAATGATAATGCAAAAATAGATGTGTGCGAATGGCTT
This sequence comes from Cryptomeria japonica, assembly GCF_030272615.1. Taxonomy (NCBI): domain Eukaryota; kingdom Viridiplantae; phylum Streptophyta; class Pinopsida; order Cupressales; family Cupressaceae; genus Cryptomeria; species Cryptomeria japonica. Next base: position 898,809,680 of record NC_081409.1, on the reverse strand, counting down.
AAAGATGAACTAATTGACAATTTGGGAAAGATAAAGAAAGACAAAAATGGGACATTTAGATTTGGAAACTTACTTGTTTGTCTAATGCTACACATAACCAAACAAGTACCCGGTATTGGTAACAAAAATCTTGGTTTTGATATACCGGTAGGAAAACAGTTGTCAGATTTACTAAACAACATGGGAGAAAACACAAAAAAGAACATAAATGAGTATTTTCATACATGGAAGGCCTGGATGAAGACCAGAGTCAGATTGTCACAAGCAATTGTGAACAAGTATAAGGATGAAACTGGAAACCACACTCAATTGACACTTTGACAACCTTTGTCATTGATGCCAAAGGGGGAGTAGTGGTAATGAAAAAAATAATCAGAAAATTGCTCATCAACTCAGGGGGAGCACATATTCTTTTGGTACACAATTTTTGGTAAGACAATTCTGGCAGATTCTTTTTGGATGACAATTTTTGGATTTTTCTCATGAGTGTTACCATCAATGCCAAAGGGGGAGATTGTTGGCAAATGCACACTCCAATGAGATATTGTAGGTGATTGAAGGTTTTGTCATTGATGGAAACCTTGCAATCCTATGACACCGGTAAGACAATTTACCAGCACCAGCAAGGACAGACTCTACACCAGCACATGGACCACTGGTAGTGAAAGGAAGTATACTGGCACCCAGGCCGACATGAATTTTGTTTATAATATATTTTATAAATTGTAAAATCATTGTAAGTCAACTTGGCAAGTTGTAAAATGACTCATATATGTATGAGATCATTATAGAAATTTTTTTAAGGAAGTAGATAGGTGAAATAAGGCAGACCTATTATGTGAATTATAGGTTAAGGGTTTATGTATGAAGCAAAGCTAAAACCGGTACTGGATCTGGCATAGTAGATGCTGTTTTGAAGTAGTACAAGACATTGGATTTACATAATCCATTTTGTAATTGAGCAGTGAGCTCTAGGCACTTGGCCTTTCTGCATGTACAGGCCCCCATTGTAAGAGTAATATTCACTTATTGGCCAGTAAGCGAATATTGTGGGTCACAAATCCCACCGAGGTTTTTCCCACACTAGGTTTCCTCGTTAAACTATTGTGTTATGGTGTGTTTTCTTATGGTTGTTGCTATTCTTGTTTACTGCACTATTTCTGTTTACTGGTAGACAGTATTGATATGCTTTTCATATCTTAATTGAAGTAAATTCAAATAACTGGTAAGATACTGATTCACCCCCCCCCCCCTCAGTATCTTTGGGAATCCTAACACAGACATCATAGGACCATACTAACACCATATGGTGTACTAGGGGGTCATATGGTGTCCTAAGGGGTCATAAGACACCATACAAACTATATCGCCACCATATGGTGTACTAAGGGGTCATATGGTGTCCTAAGGGGTCATAGGACACCATACGACCCCTTAGGACACAATATGCCCCTAACGACACCTAAGGGGTCGTATAGTGTCCTATGACCCATTAAGACACCATATGGTGTCGTTATGGGTTGTATGGTGTCCTAAGGGATCATATGGTGTCCTATAATCACTTAGGACACCATATGGTGTCGTTATGGGTCCTATGGTAACCTAAGAGGTCATATGGTGTCCTATGACCCCTTAGGACACCATATGGCCCCTTAGGTGTTGTTAGGGGTCATATTCTATTCTAAGGGATCATATGGTGTCCTATGACCCCTTAGGACATAATATGGTGTCTTTTTGGGTTGTATGGTGTCCTAAGGGGTCATATGGTGTCCTATAACACCTTAGGTGTTGTTAGTGATCATACAGCTAATTTGGTGTGTTATGACCCCTTAAGACACAATATGACCCCTTAGGACACCTTATGTCATCATTATGGGTCATATGGTGTCTCCAGGGGTCATATGATATCCTAAGGGATCATAAGACACCTAATGACCACGTAGGATACCATAAGACCCATAATGACATCATATGATATCCTAGGGGTTCATAGGACACCATATGACCCCATGGGACACAATGTGAACCCTAACGACACATAAGGGGTTATATGGTGTCCTAAGGGGTCATAGGACACTATATGACCTATTAGGACACCATATGACCCCTTAGGACACCATATGACCCATAACGACACTGTATGGTGTTCTAAGGGGTCACATGGTATCCTAAGGGGTCATTTGGTGTCCTATGACCCCTTAGGACACCATATGACCCCTTAGGATACATTATGGCATTGTTAAGGGTCATAGTATCGTGAGAGGTCATATTGTGTCCTATGACCCCTTAGGACACCATATGACCCCTTAGGACACAATATGGGGTTGTTAAGGGTCATAGTGTTGTAAGGGGTCATATTGTGTCCTATGACCCCTTAGGACACCATATGACCTGTTAGGATGCAATATGTTGTCGTTATGGGTCATATGGTGTCCTATGACCCCTTAAGACACCATATGACTCCTTAGGACACAATATGGTATCGTTATGGGTGTCAGTATGGTCCTATGGTGTCCAGTGATCCCTTAGGACACCATATTACCCCTTAGGACACCATATGACCCATAATGACAACATAAGGTGTCGTAAGTGGTCATATGGTGTCTTAAGGGGTCGTAACACACCATATGACCCATTAAGACACAATATGATCCCTACCGACACCTAAGGGGTCATATGGTGTCCTAAGGGGTCATAGGACACCATATGACCCCTTAGGACACCATACGACCCATAATGACACCATATTATGTCCTAAGGGGTTGTATGGTGTCCTAAGGGGTCATATGGTGTTCTATGACCCCTTAGAACACCATATGACCTCTTAGGACATAATATGGTGTCATTATGGGTCGTATGGTGTCCTAAGGGGTCATATGGTGTTCTATGACCCCTTAGGACACCATATGACCCCTTAGGTGTCGTTAGGGATCATATTGTGTCTTAATGGGTCATATGGTGTGTTAGGACCCCTTAAGACACCATATGACCCCTTATGACACCTTATGTTATCATTATGGGTCATATGGTGTCCTAAGGTGTCATATGGTGTCCTAAGGGATCATTGGACACCATAGGACCATACTGACACCATATGGTGTACTAGGATGTCATATGGTGTCCTAAGGGGTCAAAGGAAATAATATGAAACATATCGACACCATATGGTGTACTAAGGGGTCATAGGACACCATATGACCCCTTAGGAGAAAATATGACCCCTAGTGCACCTAAGGGGTCATATGGTGTCCTATGACCCATTAAGACACCATATGGTGTCCTAAGGTGTCATATGGTGTCGTTATGTGTCCTATGGTAACCTAAGAGGTCATATGGTATCATATGACCCCTTAGGACACCATATGACCCCTTAGGACACCATATGACCCCTTAGGTGTTGTTAGGGGTCATATTGTGTCGTTAGGGGTCATATTGTGTCCTAAGGGGTCATATGGTGTCCTATGACCCCTTAGGACCTAGAGAGAGGAGGGAGTGAGGAAGAAACTAAGGGAAAGAAGTGAGAGAGGGAATATATGGGTGTAAGTATGGACAGGGAGATAGCTCAAGGGATAGGGGAATAAGGGAATTGTGAGAGCTAGAGAGGGGAGGGACAAAGAAGAGTATGTATCTATAAGAATGAAGAGCCAGAGAAGAGGTGAGGGGAGAGAGAGAATATGAGATCTAGTTCATAGAGAGAGATGGAACTATGAGGGAAGGGAGATAAAGAAGGGAGAGGTGAGATGGGGGTTTCTATGTACACATTTGGTGCTCTCCCTATTTGGCACGTGCCAAATGGGAAAACCCATTGATCACATTTGGCGCACACCAAATAGGGAGAGCACCATATTTGGTGCGCACCAAACCTATGGGTTGGATTTGCCTTGGGCATCCAACCCAAAGGTTTGGACGACCATTTTAGGCTAGAGACGTATTTTTATCAGAACATTGAAAATTTTGACATATTTTTGGTCGTTCTCTCCGTCAGGTTTGCACATATTTCAATGAAGTTAGAAAAAATACCGTGGTAAACATGAGCTACCTCTTAGCTATCCAACAATGTAATTTATTTCAAATTTTGATTTCGTTGTCTTTCATCTATAATTTCTTTTGTCAGTGAGTCTATTTTTTGTCAAAAACCAACATGCACTATTTTGGGTATAGATTTTTACACATTCATCATATTTTGAAAAAACTTACATTTTTAGAAACTAGACTTCATTCTACACAATTTAAAAAAAAGTTTTGATTTTTTATTATTTTTCAATGATTTTAGGGGGGAACACGCTCAATTTTCTATTTTTCTGGATGTGTCCACTTCAAAAATTAGTAAAAAATCATATACTAGCTGAAAAATCTGGCATAAACTACAGGGTGTTAGATAATTTCTCACTGAAGCGATTTTAAAAATTCAAAAAAAAAGTTAACATTTTAGGGGGGCCACAACAAACACTATGTTATGTTTTTTGTATAAAAATAGGACCACTTTTTGTGGCCCCCCTTTTTGAAGCCCTTAATCTCTACCATTTTCAAAATAAATTAGTAGTTTAGAAAGTAGACTTGAAGCACTCTGACTCGTGTTCTTGTTGCATCTTCTAATTAGGAGTATAAATAGGTTTAGTTTGTCGTTGAAGTTCAGACTTTGCTAATTTCATAAAAAAAAGAAAAAAAAGTGGCATCTTAAGACCCCTTTTTGGTACCACAACTTGGTGCATATACCCATATGTGTGTGTCCCTATTCATGATTGATGTTGGATAGATGTGTTTTTCCCTATACAAATTTTTTTTAAGATCTTGGATAGATTTGTTAGTTCCTATCCTTGGATCCATGGATAGATGTGTTTGTCCCTATCCTTGGATGAAAGTACTAAGCATAGTGAGGCTAGTTCTACTATTTCTTCTCATGAGTAGATGTGTTTTTCCCTACTCTTATCTTATAATGTTTGGTGACCTACTATGTGTGGTCATCAAGTATTATGATGTACTCTCACCCCGTGTTCACACTAATCGGGGGTGTTGGAAATGAGTGTTCACATAGGTGTTAAGTAGTTGTATTAAATAAATATTATAATATTAAGTTGTTGAAAAACAACTTAATATTATTAATAGTCACAAGGTTTGTTCAATAATTTATTTTATTGGTGGTACGTATGTTGAGTTGTTTTAACGACTCAATATAATAAGGAAAGTAGTTCAGGAGCTTTCCTATAAAATAGGATATGAAACTCCTATATATATGTAAAGGTATTGAATGAAAATGAAGATGAAGCATGAATTATTTTCTGTTCTATTTGTAGACACCTAAAATTGTCCAGTCTAATTAAATAAATATTTTATTTATTTAATTACTTTAGCCAAATTCTTCTATTAATTAAATAAATATTTATTTATTTAATTAATTCATTTATCCTCTTCTAGCTTTATTTCTCATTTAAATAAATACTTTTATTTATTTAAATTATCATTTTCCTAAATTAAATAAATATTTTATTTATTTAATTAATCCCACTTCCTCTATTAATTAAATAAATTTTTATTTATTTAATTAATTCATTAGCCTTTTCTACCCATGACACATGTCATTCATCTCTTAATTCATACACTACCTACCCCCTTTCATTATTTTATTATTTTCTCTACCTACCCTCTAATCATAGCCGACCTCCATTTACACCTCTCAATCTTAGCCCTCCATTTCATATGGTGTCTTCTATATAAGGAGATGCTTCCTTCATTATCAACACTACCTGGCTAATTCAATTACGCACTCGACTACACTACGCTTGCGATCCTACTTGCAACCACATTCCGTTCTTTGTTGAGCTCTTGTGCACATATAAAATCTGAGAGCAAATATATCAAGCAAGATCAATGGAGATAGGAAGAATGGAGATTCAAACCCTATTGGACATGTGATGGTCTAATCTTTGTGATTTCATTTGATTTGCATTGTCTTGGGTAATCTTCATATGTTATGGTGGATCTTTGTTGTTGTTAGGCTAGGGTTTTTGTGGTTGAATCTAGTTAGTCTTCCAATATTATTATTGTTGTATCCATTTCATCGTAAACATTTTGGCACATCCGGTGGGACTCTTGTCCCTTTTACATTTAACATCCTTGTTGTAGATATTGTATTTTGAAGTTGCAAAACTGACATTTTTGACGATATTTTGGTATTTTCGCGTCTGCGTACTTTTGGATTGTGTTTATGGTTTTCTGCCGTGTTTGTGACATCTTGGATCGCATCTACATCCTCGACAGTATTTTATTTTTGCAGATTCTGAAAACCGCGTCTGTGTTCTTTAGTCACGTCTGTGGTATTTTTAGGGGCGTTTGTGTCCAGAAGCCGCATCTGCGTTCTGAAACTGTGTCTGTGTTTCACAGAAGCGCGTCTGCGTCAGAGAGCTGCATCTGTGTTTGGGGTAACTGCATCTGTGTAAACTTATTTGCATTTCGGATTTTTATTGATTCAAGTTTTTAGTCATTCGGTTTTATTTTTAGATCTGGTTTATTTTGAGCTAACATTTGCAGATCTAGCTAATGAAATTGGTGCAGCTTGCCTTGAAAGCAAAATCATTTTGTTGAAGGCCCCTATTTTCACAAAGTCTTTTGGATCTAAAATTTACCTAACTTGTGTGCTTGCAGGAAGGGGTGATTATTTCAAACAATCCAAACTACTAACAAATATTTGTTGCAGGTTCTTGGCAAGGGTTTTTGGATTTTTTTATTGTGTGCCTTGTTTTCATAGACTAGCAAACACTTCAATTGGTGCACTAAAATTGAATCATTGTCTTTTGTGTCTTGAGCAATAGGCTCTTTTTGTTTCATCTTTAGAGGGCATGTCTCCCCGTGTGGTCATTAGGACTACTAGTGAGGAGAGAACAACCCAAGTGGTAGCAAAAGAAAAGCCGTCTTCTTCCAAACCACTATAAATAACTGTATTCATGGTGAAAACTATGGATAACATGTGTTGATTAGTTCATACCGACACTATGTCTCCCCATAAACCCGTTTGATCAAATTTATTTGAACGGTTGTAGGGCGCAACCTCTACTGGCTGGGAGCCTTCTGTATTTACAGAGCTGAAAGTGCCACATGTATGGCCAGACGAGCGGATGCCCTTACTAGCACCTTTTTGTTTTAGAAGCCCAAATCCTTCTAGTTGTTGGGGCAGGAGGTCGGACCTCTGGTAGCGGCCCACATACATATGGTTCTTAGTAGAGATACAAAGTTCGCCACGGGGAGTTTTCGTGGGGACTAATGCTTGGCTGACCCGAAAAGTGAGTGCCGAGGGTGGAGCCAGTGAGGTCAAGCATCTAAGCATCCGCTCTGAATAGCGTAGCCTCGGGGGTAAAACCCCATGTGGGATCAACAACTATTGTCTTGGCCAGCCATAAGAATTGTGCTTGACTTATTTTAAACATTCAAACGTTCAAGACCAAATAGCAAAACATTGTGTCTTTTGTGTCTTCAAGTGTATGCAAAACAATTTTACATCGAACAACACACTTTTCTTTGAGTCATTTTGTCTAGACACTTGTAAACATTGAATCCTCATCAACATTGTGTCCTCTTGTCATGAAAAATAGTCAAACAGTCAGATTTGGTCACAACAAAACAACTTCACAGATTGGAAAAAATTGCACAAATTTTACAGAAATGCATCTGTGTCTGATATAACTGCGTCTGTGTTGTATAACCGCGTCTGTGAAGGGCAGAAACGCGTCTGTGTTCCCAAAATCAACATTGCATTGACAAAATCTCAGAAATGCGTCTGTGTTTAACAAAACCACGTATGTGTCAAGAAATCGCGTCTGTACAGTATACAGGCACGTCTGTGTTCAGTATTGAAAAACTTTTACAGTCTAGCAAACAAACACAGTCAGTTTCGGAATTTTTGAGCTTCCTAGGTATCTCTCTGGGTTTTCATCTAGTAGTCAACCTGTCTTTGGGTCTCACAAAGTCCATCATTTCTTTACACCTCACATTACATTCACATTTGTCTAAACTTGAGTCAAAAGGTCACTTGCTTGTCCTCATCTTGCTTTGTCAACACACTACATACAACAACATTTTGCTAAGTGGTCCCTCATCAAGGTCTATCACCTTTGGGTCTCATTTGGTCTTACTTAGAGTCAAGGTCAACTTACCTCATCAAGAGAAACTATCCTCTCTTTGGAAGCCACACCTACTCTACTACATACATACTTGGTCTCACATTTTGGACATTGCAAGTACACCTCAGATTCATTTACATTCCATCCAACTCTTGGTCTTCCATACTCTTTTCATTTTCATCTAGTCTCACACATCTTGGTCAATACCTAGTTCATGGTTGAAACCCGTTCCCAAAAATCTAGCAGAGAAAATAAAGAGGTTCAAGAGTCCGCAAACATGAGTTCCTATGAGTATGACAATGATATCTTTTTCAATTTTGATCATACTACATTACCTGACATGGATGCCTATAGAAACATTCCAAATGTTGAGCACATGGACACTACAAACAACAATGATACACACAATGACAATATGGACAACATTTCAGTACATTCAGCAGAAGTGGAAGACACCATTATGAATCCCCATTTCAATCGATTGGTTGAGGAAATAATGAGGAGAGATAGATAATACTTCTTACAAGTGATGGCACAAAGTGGAGCCAAGATCCCTCATGATTTTGACATGTCTCAAATAATGGAAAATTAACCTTTGCAACAAACTCACTCCAACATGGATCAAAGGAGGCCTAATAGTGGAGGCAATAGAGGACCACACATGGTGCCTGAATCACCATCATCTTTGTTTCAAAAACCAGAGGTCCCATACACACATGGTCAGGCATATGATACACACCTTCACAGACCATTATGGAAGTCTTATGCAGAAAGATATGCTCAATCACATACCAATGCTAGGGATCAACCACCAAAGCAATTGGATGTTCAAAGGCATGCTCAAAATTTGGACACAAGGAAACCCCATGTCAATTTTGGGGGCAACACATTAGAACATGACATGCTTGTGGAGTATGGTATACATGGACAAAGCAGATATTTCATTCCTCAACATGAATCTATACCAAGTGGTCCATATACGCAACATCATTATAGACCTCCTCCATATGAACATGTGTATGATCAATATCATCCATATATGCAACATGCTCCTCCTCCAATTAGTGCCTCAAGCATGGGATATGGTCCAAGAAGTCGATCTCCACCTAAGAGCAATTTGGAACAACAAATCAGGGACTTACAAAAGAAAATGGAGGACATAAATACACCAAAGCCAACATACACAATGAGAGACATATGTCCTTATCCATTTGACAAGAGCATTCCAATGCCTCCATTTCCTACACACTTTGTGATGCCTAAGTTTGATAAGTATAGAGGAAAAGGAGATCCTAAGGCACACATAAGACAGTTTTTCACAGCTTGCATTGAGGTAGCTTCAGAAGAGACATATTTGATGAGATTATTCCCACAGAGCTTAGGTGATCAAGCTATGGAATGGTTCTCCCAACTTCCACCTGGAATTAAGTCATGGGGTGATTTAGCAAAGGCATTTATTCAACATTTCTCCTACAACATAGAGACAGACATATCAGTCACTACTTTTTGCAACACCAAGCAAAAGGATGGAGAGTCTTTTTCATCATTTTTACAAAGATGGAGGAATCTAGCCAGCAGATGCTCTTGTGAAATTCCATAAAAACAAATGGTAGAGATGTTCACTCAGAATGTTAACAAAGACATTGGCTATGATCTAAGAAAAGATTGTTTGTCCACCTTTAAGGATGCCATTGAAAAAGGCTTAGCGACAGAAAAGGTCCTAATTGAACAAGGAGTCATCAAAATATTCAAAGAAAACAAAGATGACTTTAAAGGAAAAGATAAGCCAAGATTTTGGAACAAAAACAAGAACACAGTCAATGATGGTGTTGTTGATGCCAATACAGTGCGACCTAAATTCATTTTTTCAGGATCAAGTTCTACAAACAATCAAGTGAATACTCAAACAACTTCCAAATCATGGAGGAAGTACACTCCATTGGGAGAACCACTTGAGTCAGTTTTCAAAAAGCTAGTGGCGAACAAGGTAATCACAATTCCAGATTTTCCTCCATATGAGCCAAAGGTGAAACCAAATTGGTGGAATGATGATGAGTATTGTGAATTTCATAAGAGCAAGGGTCATAAGATAGGAAATTGTCATCGACTGAAGAACATCATACAAGATCTCATTGATAGAGGTGACATTGAGATTGAAGGACACTCATCCAATCAAGAACATGAGATGTTTAAGGAACCATTCCCAAAGCATGACAAGAGAAAAGCTAAAGCCACAGATGACCAAACCAACTATACCAGAGCATCTTACAACTATGATTCAACTATCAATCACATTTCAATGGACAAATATGTCTCTACCATTATCATCAAGGACAAAACCCCTGAAAATTCTACCCAAAGACCCAAGATTGTTTTGAAAGGCATTGGATCTTCTTCTGAACCTACCTCTGAATGTCATGTTACAACCCATTGAGGTAAATTCACTTTGCAAGGTGCTCCAGCTAAAAACATCGCTTCTTCATCAACCAAGCCTAAGTATGACCTTGTAGAACAGTTAGGAAAAACACCCGCGCTCATCTCAATCCTTGAGCTCTTACGCATATCCCCTACACATAAATCCGTTCTTGACAAAATCTTGAGGGAAACTTCCATCCCCATTGATCTAAACATGGACCAGTTTCAAGTCGTGGTGGGATACCTTTCCATTCCACACTCCCTTACATTCACATAAGCCGATGACGCCTTCGTAAGTCAGCCACATAATGCACCATTACACATTGAAGCCTTCATACACAAGCATCACATAAAACGAGTCCTGATAGATGGAGGAGCAGGTCTAAACATTTGTACATTGAGCACTATTAAACAATTGGGATATTCTGACAAAGTTGTGAATTCTACAAACAAAATCACCACCAAAGCATATGATGATGAAGAGCGTTCATCCAAAGGCACAGTCACCTTACCTCTCAGAGTTGGGCCAGTTACAAAGGATGTGGTTTGTCAAGTACTTGATCTTGATCTCACATACAACATATTGCTAGGACGTCCTTGGATTCATGAAATGAGGGCAGTCCCATCTACATATCACCAATGCATTAAGTTTCCTCATAATGGAGTTGAGATAACAGTTAATGGAGATCCTAATCCATTCATATATTGAAATAACTTGAGACCAAAAACTAAGACCATCATTCCCAGTAATCGCGAAGCTGTTCCTTCTTCTGCGTACATTGATCCTGAGTCATTAAAACCTTTGACATCAAAGCAAGGTGAACTTAAGGGCAAATTCCAGGACAAAGGCATGGGTGAATACACTTTGAATCAGACCATGTACTTACAACAAGTCATGAATTCACCAGAAGAATATGGATGACCACATCCTACGAAGCGGGTATCTATCATTATACTTGAATGGGATCCTACAATCTTCCAAAAATGGGGTGAACTGGAAGAGGAAGACTTATACAAAATGCTTTACAAAGACCTTGTAAATGATACACAAGATCACATCACTTTACCATGTGAAAAGTATGGCAAAGGGTTCAAGATTCTACCAAAATTTGGGTATGATGGCAAAAGTCCTCTTGGGTTAAGAAAGGAAGGCATCATTGAACCTTTACAACCTGAATTGACATTCAAAAAGGAACACTTGAAAGGACTTGGTTTCGTGACTCAAAAGACAGAAGAAGCATTACAAATCAAAGATGCCAAAATTAAACAAGAGAATCGTTATTCCACGGACTCTAACAAATGGGAATGGGGTTCAGACAAATCCTCTAGTGACTATGAGCTCACCAAGACATTCAGAGAGCTAGATGAACCCACAAAAGAAGAGGAATTTTATGAAAAATTCAAAGTTGGTCAAGAAACAACTCCAGAGGAACCCATACAGTCTTTGTCTCTAGGTTCTAGGTCGAAATCACATAGAATGAGAACACCTGTCCCAGAATGCGCTACTAGTGATGATAATTTGGATTCGTTCACAATCAAGACTGATGAGGAGAGTGCCAATGATGACCCTGATAACTACCTTGACATACCGGAATATAACTGCATTTTCACTCTTAGCCCCACTAACTTCGAAGACATTAAAGGCCTTCCCCTTGTCCACCACCAACTTATTGACTGAGACCATGAAGGACCTGCACAGTTCGACACATTCCAAAATGATGAAGCTTTTATTGACTATCTTGGCATACGAGATGATCTTCCCCCTAGGGACCATAAAGCGGGATACACTATAGAATTCAATAGCATGGCATATTTCGGTGAGGGTGTCGGGCCTTCTAGTCGCAAAAATATAAAAATAAAAACAAACCAAATGTCTTATGGCAAAAACCACACTGTGGCACTATCTGATCCCAAAAAAATAAAAAGAAAGGACGTATCTGAGGGCAAAAACCTCTCTGAGGCACCCGAAGATGGAAGGCTTGACATTCTCCCAGTATCATATGAGGAAAAGTCATCCATGTTGGTAGAGGAGACTATCAAAACAAACATTGGTACAGAAGAAGTTCCACACAACATATTCTTGGCTCAATCTTTGCAAGAGTCAGAAAGGTCAAAATTCATAAGTTTCTTCACGGAATGGCAAATCAACTTTACATGGTCATACATTGATATGCCTAGATTGGATCCGGATTTGGTAATGCACCATTTGACAGTTAAACCGGGGGCAAAACCAGTGAAACAAAAATTAAGAAAGATGCATCCATAAGTGGCATTACTAGTCAAAGCAGAACTTGAGAAATTATTGGATGTTGGATACATACACCCAATTGATTATCCTAAATGGATCTCCAATTTAGTGCCTATCAGTAAACCAGACTGTAGCATCAGAATATGTACAGATTTCAGAGACATTAACAAAGCTTGTCCTAAGGATGATTTCCCGTTGACCAAATATTGACTTGATTGTTGATCTCACAGCAGGTCATGCGATGTTATCTTTGATGGATGGATTCTCTGGTTATAATCAAATAAAGATCGCATCTGAGGATCAACACAAAACGACATTTACTTGTCTTTGGGGAACCTTCTGCTGGAATGTCATGCCCTTTGGGCTAAAAAATGCAGGCACTACATATCAAAGAGCCATGACTACTATCTTTCATGACCTCATGCACGTTACTGTGGAAGATTATGTTGATGACCTCTTAGGGAAATCAATAGATAGAGATACACATTTGGACATACTTTCAGTCATCTTTGATCGGTTGGAAAATTATAAAGTAAGATTAAACCCCTAGAAATGTGTCTTTGGAGTAACCTCCGGGAAGCTCCTGAGATTCATTGTCTCAAAGAGAGGAATCGAAGCAGATCCAGCAAAAGTCAAGGCCATCCTAGAGATGCAACCACCACGAAACATTAGTCAACTTCAGTCTTTACAAGGGAGACTTCAGTCCATACGAAGATTCATAGCACAACTTGCAGATAAATGTAATCCCTTTCAGCACTCGCTACATAAAAACATCAAATTCAAATGGGATGATAACTGTCAACAGGCTTTCCAGATACTTAAAGATTATCTTCTGAATCCACCATTTTTTATGTCACCAATTCCAGATCAGCCTTTATTACTATACATATCAGCTACTTCAATAGCACTGGGGGCACTCTTAGCACAACAAGTTGCCGAGGGCAAAGAAAAGGCAGTATATTACATCAGTCGCACATTGGTGGGATATGAGCTAAACTACACACCAATTGAGTGTGCATGTCTCGCTGTGGTCTTTGCTTCGCAAAAATTATGACATTACATGCTAACTCATAAGACTAAGTTGGTTGCAAGGATCGATCCATTGAAATACCTTCTCAATAAAGCAACACTTACTGGGCGACTAGCCAAATGGGTGATGCTCCTGAGTGAATTCGACATCGAGTATGTGGACAGAAAATCAATAAAAGGATAAGCTATCGCAGATCAGTTAGCAGATGCTCCCATGATAGATGATGTTCCTCTAATTTCAGAATTTCTAGATGAATCCATTTTAACAGTGTCACATGCAAAACCATGGCAATTATACTTTGACGGCTCATACACACAGCATGGGGCAGGAGCTGGCATCCTCTTTATAACTCCTCAAGGGGATTCTATACCAAAATCATATCAACTATCATTTCCTTGCACTAATAACATAGCGGAATATGAGGCATTAACAACTGGATTACGGATTGCAGTTCAATGGAAGATCCAAGAACTTCGTGTTTTTGGGGACTCTCAACTAGTAACTCGTCAAGCAACTGATGATTACCAAACAAAGGATGAGAAATTAATGCCTTACAAAAGAATGGTGGATGACCTGAAACAAAATTTCACAAAGATAGACTTTGAGCAGATACCAAGAGAGCAGAATCAAGCCGCAGATGCCATGGCTACAATTGCTTCACTGATCGATCTACCTCTGAATGAGACCCACTATGAGTTCTTGGTGGATAACCTTTTGGTTTCCTCATATGAAATCACTCCTACTGAGATGATATGTGTCATTGATCCTGAGTCCCAGTTATATGGTTCCATTTTCACATACCTTCGCAATAATACCCTTCCTCCTAATCTATCCAATAACCAACGTCGCACTTTCATTCGCCAATCTTCTCGATATGTCATTTTAGCCAATGTCCTATACCGTCAAGGTCTAGATGGCACTCTTCTTAGATGTTTAGAAAGCGATGAAGCTCAGATTGCGTTACATGAAGTACATGAAGGGATATGTGGTCCACATTCCAGTGGTCCTACCTTAGCCAAGAAACTCATCAAGACTGGATATTACTGGCCCAATATGGAAAAAGACTCATATCAGTTTGTCAAGAAATTTAAGCAGTGTCAACTTCATGGAGACCTCATTCATGCGCTAGCACAAGAACTTCAACCAATTGTGACTCCTTGGCCCTTTTGTCAGTGGGGACTCAATCTCATAGGCAAGATTCACCTTCCATCCTCCAACGGTCATAAATTCATTATCATTGCCACAGAGTATTTCACAAAATGGATCGAAGCCGTGCCTCTCATGCAAGTCACTGGAAAATAGATTGCTACGTTCATTCTCAACTATATCATTTGTCGATACGGTATTCCTATTTCCATTATCACCGATAACGGCCGTCCCTTCAAAAATCAGGATGTTTGTGAACTTTGTGACCATTTCCATATTACCCATCATTTCTCCACACCATATTACCCTCAAGGTAATGGTCAAGCTGAGGCATCTAATAAAACAATCCTTAAAATCTTAAAAAAGGCAGTCGACGACGTTGGCCGTAATTGGCATATCCAACTTAATCCCGCACTTTGGGCCTACCGCACAAGTGTCCACACACCTATAGGAGCTACACCCTATTCACTTGTCTACGGCGCTGAAGCTATCTTGCTTATTGAGGTCGAGCTACCCTCTTTATGTGTCTCTTTGCAAAACATTATCAGTGATGAAGAATACAGGGTCTCTCGCTTACAAGAACTTGAACTATTGGATGAACGAAGACAAACTACTTTTAATCATCTCAAGGCTTATCAACAACGAATGAGTCATAGCTACAATCACAAACTCAAGCCTCACGCATTTGAGGTAGGTGATTTGGTTCTCAGAGAAAATCCCAAAAACCAGCAAGATAGAGAGAAGAAGGGCAAGTTCGAACCAAATTGGCTTGGTCCTTACATCATTACAGCAACATATGGATCTGGTGCATATCAGCTCTCAACCACAGAGGGTGAACATTTAGAGGATCCTATCAACAACATGCACCTTCGCAGGTTTTACACATAGCTCTTCAGAATATCCTAATTCAAAAAGACAAAAAAAATCATAAAATATAAAAAATACAAAAAAATCATAAAAATAAAAAATCGTTACTTGGTGAAAACCTGGCAAACAGGCGTCTTGTGACACAAAAAAAAAAAATAAATAAAAAAAGTAAAGAAACACATTTTCGTCCAACGGTGAAAACCACTTTGTTGGCACCCTAGGCAAATACCATGGTGAAAACTGGGTCACCAGCGCCATGTGTAGAGACATTTCTCCTCCCACCTTCAGGATTCACTTTCATCCTTCACTTTGCACACACTCACAACCTATTCGTTCATAATAAACTTACCCATTCCCATCATGGCTTGTTATTGATCTACCCAAGATTGGTTAGCCATTCATAATAAACCTCCCTTTTCACCCCTTTCCATTCATAATAAATCTGTATATGGTGAAAATGGATAACAATAATAACAATATTGAAAGGATAAAATGAATTCAACCACAAAACCCTAGCCGAACAATCAACAAAGATCCACCATAACATATGAAGATTATCTAAGACAATGCAAATCAAATGAAATCACAAAGATTATACCATCACATGTCCAATAGGGTTTGGATCTCCATTCTTCCTATCTCCATTGATCTTGCTTGATATATTTGCTCTCAGATTTTATATGCACAAGAACTCAACAAAGAATGGAATGTGGTTGCAAGTAGGATCGTAGTGTAGTCAAGTGATCAAGTACTTAGGTCATTTGGATGCATCATTAGGGTGATTAGGGTTTGATAATGAAGGAAGCATCTCCTTATATAGAAGACACAATATGAATTGGAGGGATAAGATTGAGAGGTGTAAAAAGAGGTCGGCTATGATTAGAGGGTAGGTAGAAGAAATAATAAAATAATGAAAGGGGTAGGTAGTGTATGAATTAAGAGATGAATGACATGTGTCATGGGTAGAAAAGGTTAATGAATTAATTAAATAAATAAAGATTTATTTAATTAATAGAAGAAGTGGGATCAATTAAATAAATAAAATATTTATTTAATTTAGGAAAAGGGTAATTTAAATAAATAAATGTATTTATTTAAATGAGAAATAAGGCTAGAAAAGGATAAATGAATTAATTAAATAAATAAAGATTTATTTAATTAATAGAAGAATTAAGCTTAGATAATTAAATAAATAAAATATTTATTTAATTAGACATGACAATTTTGGGTGTCTACATTTTGCCCCTCTTTGAGACAATGCGGCTTGTCACGTTGTTTCAAAGAAGATAAGATGAACTGATACAGAGTTGCCCCAGGATGGGAATGATATGCCCCCTCGAGAGATTGGATGAAAATGTCTGAAAAGATCGCAGACAATCTCTCAATAAGAAAGAAAGGCTAGAAAAGAATGACCGGATAAAGTGACAGAGTCACGGGATAGAGAAGACTGACCCGGGAAATGAAGGCGAGGGCTAGGATAGGCTATAAGATAGACCATGGGGGAAAATACATCCTCATTGTCATCTACACGTCCACAAGAGCAGATTGCAGAGCGAAAATAGAGCAGGAGCAGTCAGCAGCGATGGCCTTCATCCATAGATTTGACCACGTTCGCCGATTTCAGAGGCCAGCAGAGGTAGGAGAGCCGGTAAGTACCACCAAACCTCCTTGTACTTTGACACATTTAATTTTGTCATTAATGCATGTTAGATAGGGTCATAAATGCGCTTAGACTAGGGTCCAAAAAGTGTCAAAAAATGTCCAGGCGCGTCTGCGTTGGTGCCAGGCGCGTCTGTGCTCGCGAGGCGCGTCTGCGTTGGAACCCATGTCTGTGTCAATTGCGGCAGCGTCTATGATGTTCAGGCGCGTTTGTGCCAAGAAGGCACGTCTGTGTCGCCCAAGCGCGTCTGTGCAGAGCATAGGCATGTCTGTGCTCGCGAGGCGCGTCTGTGTTTTTCAGGCGCGTCTGTGCAGTCTGAAAGTGCGTTTATGTCAGGTAAGCGCGTTTGTGTTGAGTTTTGGTCTTCTAGGTCAAATCGGCAGTTCTGTGATGAACATACGCTGTCGATTGGATAAGCTGCTGAGAGGATACACTCAAGCAGGTCCTCTAGGAAGACTAGGATAAATCAAGGCACTTTGTGATGAACAGTGAGTACCAAGATAGAGTACTTTGTGATGAACAGGGAGTACTAAAGTATGAGCAGCACTTTGTGATGAACAGGGAGTGCAAATGTGAGTAACACTTTGTGATGAACAGTGAGTGTCACACACGTAGTACTTTGTGATGAATAGGGAGCACCACTAGGATAGAAGCAACACTTTGTGATGAACAATGAGTGTCACTAGGATAGAATGCCATATGCATTTAGATAAAAAGTAGCATTTTGTGATGAACAGGGAATGCCACTATGACTGACATGAGTGATTTGCTTGACTGCAGGAGTATTTGCCGATGCTAGAGTCGCGGGAGAGATTCCCGTCGACTCAGAGGTTGCGACCTGAGTTGACAGCCGAGGAGGGAGCTGCTATTGAGGAGATGGGATTGAGACATGTGCTATATGTGTCCAAGTTTTGGGCAAACATGGGTTTGCTGACTGCATTAGCTGAGAGATGGCACTCTGAGACGTGCACGTTCCATTTGCCAATGGGTGAGATGACAGTCACCCTGGAGGATGTATACAGGATTCTACGGATACTGATCGATGGGGAGCTGATTCCGTACGATCGAGATGGAGATAGGGAGGCATTGAGATGGGTGTTCCAGGACCCAGGACTGGAGATGAGGGCAAGACACGTGGCATGGGACACCATGACAGCCACAGGGTTAGCATTGTCGGTAGTGGTAGGAGGAGCTATCAGTGGGTTCCTGTGTCCAGATAGGGTGACACGGGGGTTGGCTGTGGGTTGGGGAGGAGAACTGGAGACACTGGTGACGCAGCACACCAGATATGCTTGGGGACCGTGTGTGTTGGCACACCTCTACTACGAGCTGCATCAGTTTGTGTATCATGGATCTATGGGATTGGGCTACGGAGTGACATTGCTACAAGTATGGGCCTATGAGCATCTGTCGGTTACCCGACCGATACACTTCAGGGGCAGGGGACATGGACGCAGTTTTGTTCATTTGTATGACATGATCACATCACAGCCACAGATTGACAGGTTGGAGCACTGGCGGTGAGTGATAGATGATATCGACATGGTCATATGGAGACCATACCTGGGCTGCGAGCAGTGGGAGGATGATGCAGTTGAGCTTCCTTACACCTTCCGGAGTAGGTATTTGATTGGGCGGATGCCCTATGTGCTAGAGAGGCAGCTGGTGGACAAGATTGGTCGACAGTTTGGCCGGATTCAGAGGATGCCCCGGGGGTCAGGCTTGTATGCACGGACAGTTAGAGATCAGGCACAGTTTGGGCCCTTGCTATCATATGATCAGGCAGTGACACAACTCGTAGAGATGATACCCCTACCCTGGGACATGTGGCCAGAGATCGAGGATGCCGGCATGGATGCTGAGTACACAGCATACTGGGCAGAGCATCCCTTCCCACGATTGACGGATCCGGGAGAGCCTTTGGATGGAGATGGGGGTGGGGATGATGATGATGGTGGAGGTGATGGGGGCAGAGGCTGATGGAGGAGGAGGGGAGCAGTTGGAGAGAGGAGGGTTGCACCTCGGAGGGAGGGTGGTGAGGAGAGGCAGGCTTGGGTTGTGAGGGGTCGCGGTGGATTGCCGCTACAGGTGCCAGCAGCACAGGGTCCCAGGTAGGTATAGGTGCAGGGACAGGGACAGAGACAGGTACCAGTATGGGTACAGAGGCAGGCACAGGGGTAGGCACAGGGGCAAGCAACCGTACAGGGGGAGCCAGAGGCAGAGGCGGAGGGGGCTGACCCAATGGAGGATGAGCTGCTAGATCTGAGGGAGATCTGCCAGGGCTAAGAAGATGAGATCCAAGAGCTAGAGAGGGAGAGGGATCGGCTCAAGATGAGGCTCAGAGATACTAAGCGGGAGCGGGATCAAGCTATTCAGTGCTATACGGAGGCTGAGACAGCATTGAGGGCCAGGAGACAGGCAGCGGAGGACATAGGGGCAGGGTATGCTTATGTCCTGCAAGCAAGGGAGGAGATCACCTACTGGCGAGATCTCTACTATGGTGCAGTGCCAGCAGATCAGTGGGTGAGGAGCTTCTATAAACCGTCGCGTACAACGACAACTACGGGAGGGAGCCGGAGGAGACAAGCATCGAGTGGTGGGGTTATGGGTCCTCCACCACCACCAGATAGAGGGGACAGGAGGGATGATCCTAGGGCGAGTCCTCCAAGGGCTCAGATTCCATCGAGGCCAGGTGGCTCCGAGGGAGGGAGTTCATCATAGCCGTAGAGGGCTCCCTTTGTATCAGTTTTGTACCATTTTTGTATGATGATGTAGACACCTGCGGGTGCTTTTGTAGCCATATGATTTTGACATCATTGTATCATGACACTTTTATGATTATATATATGAGATGATTCATCTTTGTGGCAGCTATATGTATGTGTACCTATGTGATGAGATGTTCTTCTGTGATGTTTATTTTATGTTATGGATGCAAATATTTATATGATGTAATGCAGTATTTTTGTTCTTTTATGTTTTATATGTGTATGCATGATGCAAATGTGAATGTATGTAATGTAGATGAATATGATAATGCAAATGTAAATTGTACTAACAGGTATTGTGTGCAGGATGTGATGTGATTGTGATATCTATATGTATGAAATGCTTATATGTGGTAATGCAGGTGCAACTACATGAAATGCAAATGTTTTTGGTGTGTCATTATACTCAGTCATGTGATAGCAGGCTACACGGACTCGAGAAGGATGATGGAAGTCAATCAAGAAAGGGAGATGGAAGACAGAAGATATGAAAGTGAAAGAGCTTCTTGTGCGTTATCATCATTGAGCTTTATTATGGCAAGTAGGTTATGACAATCGAGACATATGTTCGACCCAGAAAGTCATTGTACCTATTTGCATGGAGATAAGACAATCACAAACAAGGAATGCCCCCGTTCATACTAGACTCACAGTGTCCTCATATCCTTGGACAAGTCATAACATTACTAAGAGCCAATCTATAGACAGCAAAGAAAGATAGGTGATGATACCCCATCCTCGCCTTTCTAGTCAAAGATATCCTGGAGATAGAATCTCTAGTCAGAGACATCCCAGAAAAGCTAAAAGACATGTCACCAAAAGATAAAATCAAAAGAAAACCAAGACTCGACACCAACATCCACTGTAGTGTCTCTTGTCACTTGTATAAGTCTTATTTGATTGTGGTCACAATGTTTACTTTTACAGAAAGGATAGATAGCACTGAACCATATGTTGTCTGAGTCTGTTGAAAGATTTGATTTGTTGAAGCCCATTGTTGCTGTTGTGTCTCATCTGAAACTGACTGAATCCATGAAACTGATACTTTATTGCGGAGAAGATGAAACTTTATTGTGGATTGTGCGCGGATAGATTGAAGGAAGCTAGAAGAAACTATACTCCTCGAAACACGTGATGTTCTCAGTTCCACACCCATCACTAGACGTAGGATTTCCCTCAGCCACAGATAGGATCTGATTTATTATGGATGGAAAGGGAGGTTTATTATGAATGGCTAACCAATCTTGGATAGATCAATAACAAGCCATGATGGGAATGGGTAAGTTTATTATGGACGAATAGGTTGTGAGTGTGTGCAAAGTGAAGTGATGAAAGAGAATCATGAAGGAGGGAGGAGCAATGTCTCTACACATGGCACTGGTGACCCAGTTTTCACCATGGTACTTGCCCAGGGCGCCACCGAAGTGGTTTTCACCATTGGACGAAATTATTTCTCTTTACTTTTTTTGATTTTTCAATGTTTTTTGTGTCACAAGGCGCCTGTTTGCCAGGTTTTCACCAAGTAATGATTTTTTTGTTTTATAATTTTTTTTTGTATTTTTGAATTTTTTTGATTTTTTTGTATTTTTGCATTAGGATATTCCGAAGAGCTATGTGTAGAACTGGCGAAGGTGCATGCTATTGATAGGATCCTCCAAAGGTTCACCTTCTGTAGTTGAGAGCTGATATGCACCAGATCCATATGCTGCTGTAATAATGTAGGGACCAAGCCAGTTTGGTTCGAACTTGCCCTTCTTCTCTCTGTCTTGTTGATTTTTAGGATTTTCTCTGAGAACCAAGTCACCTACCTCAAATGTGCGAGGCTTGACCTTGTGATTGTAGCTACAACTCATTCATTGTTGGTAAGCCTTGAGATGACTAAAAGCAGTTTGTCATCGTTCATCCAGTAGTTTTAGCTCTTGTAAGCGAGAGACCCTATAGTCTTCATCACTGATGATGTTTTGCAAAGAAACCCATAAAGAGGGTAGCTCGACCTCAATAGGCAAGATAGCTTCAGCGCCATAGACAAGTGAATAGGGTGTAGCTCCTGTAGGTGTGCAGACACTTGTGCGGTAGGCCCAAAGTGCAGGATTAAGTTGGATATGCCAATTATGACCAACATCGTCGACTGTCTTCTTTAGGATTTTAAGGATTGTTTTATTAGACGCCTCAGCTTGGCCATTACCTTGGGGGTAATATGGTGTGGAGAAACGATGGGAGATATGGAAGTGGTCACAAAGTTCACGAACATCCTGATTTTTGAAGGGACGCCCTTTATAAGTGATAATGGAAACAGGAATACCGTATCGGCAAATGATATAGTTGAGGATGAATGTAGCAATCTATTTTCTAGTAACTTGTGTGAGAGGCACGGCTTCAATCCATTTTGTAAAATACTCTGTGGCAGTGATAATGAATTTGTGACCATTGGAAGAAGGAGGGTGAATCTTGCCTATGAGATCGAGTCCCCACTGACAAAAGGGCCAAGGAGACGCGAGTGGTTGAAGTTCTTGTGCTGGCGCATGTATGAGATCTCCATGAATTTGACATTGCTTACATTTCTTGACAAACTGATATGAGTCTTTCTCCATATTGGGCCAATAATATCCAGTCCTAATGAGTTTCTTGGCCAAGGTAGGACCACTAGCATGTGGACCACATATCCCTTCATGCACTTCCCATAACGCAATCTGAGCTTTGTCGCTTTCTAAACATCTAAGAAGAGTGCCATCTAGACCTTGTCGGTATAGGATATCAGCTAAAATGACATATCGAGAGGATTGGTGAATGAAAGTGCAACGTTGGTTATTTGATAGAGCAGGAGGTAAAGTATTGTCATGTAGGTATGTGAAAATGGAACCATATAACTGGGATTCGGGACCAACAATGCATATTGTCTCAGTAGGCATGATCTCGTATGAAGGGACCAAAAGGTTATCCACCAAGAACTCATAGAGGGTCTCGTTTGGAGGTAAATCAATCAGGGAAGCAATTGTAGCCATGGCATCTGCGGCACGATTCTGCTCTCTTGGTATCTTCTCAAAGTCTATCTTTGTGAAGTGTTGTTTCAGATCATCCACCATTTGTTTATAAGGCATTAATTTCTCATCTTTTGTTTGGTAATCATCAGTTGCTTGATGGATGACAAGTTGAGAGTCCCCAAAAACATGAAGTTCCTAGATCTTCCATTGAACTGCAATTCGTAATCCTGTTGTTAATGCCTCATACTCTGCTATATTGTTAGTGCAAGGAAATGATAAGCGGTATGATTTTGGTATAGAATCCCCTTGAGGAGTTATAAAGAGGATGCCAGCTCCTACCCCATGCTGTGTGTATGATCCGTTGAAGTATAGTTGCCATGGCTTTGCATGTGACATTGTCAAAATGGATTCATCTAGAAATTCTGAACTTAGAGGAACATCATCTATCATGGGGGCATCTGCTAATTGATTTGCAATGGCTTGTCCTTTTATTTCTTTTCTGTCCACATACTCGATGTCGAATTCACTCAAGATCATTACCCATTTGGCCAGTCGCCCAGTAAGTGTTGCTTTATTGAGAAGATATTTCAATGGATCGATCCTTGCAACTAACTTAGTCTTATGAGTGAGCATGTAATGTCGTAATTTCTGCAAAGCAAAGACCACAGCGAGACATGCACGCTCAATTGGTGTGTAATTTAGCTCATATCCTACCAATGTGCGACTGATATAGTATACTTCTTTTTCTTTGCCCTCAACAATTTGTTGTGCTAAGAGTGCCCCTAGTGCTATTGGAGTAGCTGATATGTATAGTAACAGAGGCTGATCTGGAACTGGTGGCATCACAACTGGTGGATTTAGAAGATAATCTTTGAGCGTCTGGAAAGCCTATTGATAATTATCATCCCATTTGAATTTGATGTTTTTATGTAGCAGGTACTGAAAAGGATTACACTTATCTGCCAGTTGTGCTATGAATCTTCATATGGACTGGAGTCTGCCTTGTAAGGATCGAAGTTGACTGATATTTCTTGGTGGTTGCATTTCCAAGATGGCTTTGACTTTTGCTGGATCCGCTTCAATTCCCCTTTTGGATACAATGAATCCTAGGAGCTTCCCGGAGGTTACTCCAAAGACACATTTCTTGGGGTTTAATCTTAGTTTGTATTTTTCCAACCGATCAAAGACGACTGAAAGAATGTCCAAATGTGTATTTTTGTCTATTGATTTGACCAAGAGGTCATCGACATAATCTTCCACAGTTACGTGCATGAGATCATGAAAGATAGTAGTCATGGCCCTTTGATATGTAGCGCCTGCATTCTTTAGCCCGAAGGGCATGACATTCCAGCAGAAAGTTCCCCAAGGACAAGTGAATGATGTTTTGTGTTGATCCTCGGGCGCTATCCTTATTTGATTATAACAAGAGAATCCATCCATTAATGATAACATTTCATGACCTGCTGTGAGATCAACAATCAAGTCAATATTTGGTAATGGGAAGTCATCCTTTGGACAAGCTTTGTTGATGTCTCTGAAATCTATGCAAATTCTGATGCTGCGATCTGGTTTACTAACCGGTACCAAGTTGGAGATCCATTCAGGATAATCAATTGGGCGTATGAATCTGACATCGAGTAATTTCTCAAGTTCTGCTTTGACTAGTAATGCCACTTGTGGATGCATTTTTCTTAATTTCTGTTTTACTGGTTTTGCCCCTGGTTTGACTGTCAAATGATGCATTACCAAATCCAGATCTAATCCAGGCATATCAGTGTATGACCAGGCAAAGTTGATTTGTTTCTCTTTGAAGAAACTTATGAATTTTGACCTTTCAGACTCTGTCAATGATTGAGCTAGGAATATGTTGTGTGGAACCTCTTCTGTACCGATATTTGTTTTGATAGTCTCCTCTACCAACATGGATGGCTTTTCCTCATATGATGCTGGGAGAATGTTGAGCCTTCCATCTTCGGGTGCCTCAGAGAGGTTTTCACCCTCAGATACATCCTTTCTTTTTACTTTTTTGGGGTCAGACAGCGCCACAGTGTGGTTTTCACCATAAGACCCTTGATTTGTTCTTATTTTCACATATTTGCGACTGGAAGGTCCGACACCCTCACCAAAATATGTCACGCTATTGAGTTCTATAGTGTATCCCGCTTTATGGTCTCTAGGGGTAAAATCATCTCGTATGCCCAGATAGTCAATAAAGGCTTCATCATTTTGGAATGTGTCAAACTGTGCAGGTCCTTCATGATCCCAGTCAATGAGTTGGTGGTGAACAAGGGGAAGGCCGTTAATGTTTTCGAAGTTAGTGGGGCTAAGAGTGAAGATGTAGTTATATTTGGGTATGTCAAGGTAATTATCAAGGTCATCGATGGCACTCTCTTCATCAGTCTCGATCGCGAGCAAATCCAAATTATCTTCACTAGTAGCGCACTTTGGGACAGGTGTTCTCATCCTATGTGATTTCAACCTAGAACCTTGAGATGAGGACTATGCGGAATCCTCATGGGTTGTTTCTTGACCAACTCTGAACTTGTTATAAAATTCCTCTTCTTGTGTGGGTTCATCTAGCTCTCTGAATATCTTGGTGAGCTCGTAGTCACTGGAAGACTTGTCTGAACCCCATTCCCATTCGTTAGAATCTATGGAATAATGATCTTCTTGTTGAATTTTGGTAGCTTTGATTTGTAAGGCTTCTTTTGTCCTTTGGGTGTGAACCTTGGAAGTTGAGAAACCAAGTCCTTTTGAGCATTCCTTCTTGAGAGTCAATTCAGGTTGTAAAGGTTCAATGATACCTTCCTTTCGTAATCCCAAAGGGCTTTTTCCATCATACCCAAATTTTTGTAGAATCTTGAAGCCTTTGCCATATTTCTCACATGGTAGATTGATGTGATCTTGTGTTTCCTCTTCATTGTCTCTGAAAAGCATTTTGTATAAATCTTCCTCTTCTAGTTCACCCCATCTTTGAAAGGTAGTAGGGTCCCATTTGAGTATCATGATGGAGATTTGCTTGTTAGGATGTGGTCTTCCATATTCTTTTGGGGAACTCATGACTTGACGTAAGTACATGGTCTAATTCAAAGTATATTCCCCAATGCCTTTGTCTTGAAACTTGCCTTTAAGCTCACCTTGTTTTGATGTCGAAGGTTTTAATGACTCAAGATCAATGCATGCCAAGGAAGGAATAGCCTCACGATTACTGGGAATGATGGTCTCAGTCTTTGATTTCAAGTTATTGCAATATATGAATGGATTAGGATCGCCATTAACTGTTACTTCCACTCCATTATGAGGAAACTTAATGCATTGGTGATATGTGGATGGGACTGCCCTCATTTCATGAATCCAAGGACGTCCTAGCAATATGTTATAAGTGAGATTTAAATCCAGGACTTGACAGACCACATCCTTTGTAACTGGCCCAACTCTGAGAGGTAAAATGACTGTCCCCTTGGATGAACGCTCTTCATCATCATATGCTTTAATGGTGATTTTGTTTGTAGAATTCACAACTTTATCAGAATATCCCAATTGTGTAATAGTGCTTAATGTGCAAATGTTTAGACCTGCTCCTCCATCTATCAGGACTCTTTTTATTCGATGTTTGTGTATGAAGACTTCAATGTGTAGTGGTGCATTATGTGGCTGACTTACAGAGGCGTCATCGGCTTTTGTGAAAGTAAGTGAATGTGGAACAGAAAGGTATCCCACCATGGCTTGAAACTGGTCCACGTTTAGATCAGTAGGAACAACAGTATCTCTCAAGATTTTGTCAAGAATGGCTTTATGTGCGGGAGATATGCGTAATAGCTCAAGGATTGAAATGAGCGCGGGTGTCTTCCCTAGTTGTTCTACAAGGTCATACTCAGGTTTGGTTGATGAAGAAGCGGTGTTTTTAGTTGGAGCACCTTGCAAAGTGATTTTACCTCGACGAGTTGTGACATGACATTCGGAGGTAGGTTCGGAAGAAGATCCAGCACCTTTTTGGACAATCCTGGGTCTCTGAGTAGAATTCTCAGACGCTTTGTCCTTGATGATAATGGTAGAGACATAATTGTCCATCGAGATGTGATTGATGGTTGAATCATAATTGTAAGATGCTCTGGTATAGTTGGTTTGATCCTCTGTGGCTTTAGCTTTTCCTTTGTCATGTTTTGGGAATGGTTCCTTAAACATCTCATGTTCTTGATTAGATGAATGTCCCTCAATCTCAATGCCACCTCTATCAATGAGATCCTGTATGATGTTCTTCAGTCGATGACAATTTCCTGTCTTATGACCTTTGCTCTTATGAAATTCATAGTACTCATCATCATTCCACCAATTTGGTTTAACCTTTGGTTCATATGGAGGAAAATCTGGAACTATGATTACCTTGTTCGCCACTAGCTTCTTGAAGACTGACTCGATTGGTTCTCCCAATGGAGTGTACTTCCTTCGTGATCTAGAAGTTGTTTGAGTATTCACTTGATTGTTTGTAGAACTTGATCCTAAAAAGATGAATTTGGGTCGCATTGTGTTGGCATCAACAACACCATCATTGACTGTGTTCTTGTTTTTATTCCAAAATCTTGGCTTGTCTTTTCCTTTAAAGTCATCTTTGTTTTCCTTGAATATCTTAATGACTCCTTGTTCAATTAGGACCTTCTCTATTGCTAAGCCTTTTTCAATGACTTCCTTGAAGGTGGACAAACAAGCTTTCCTTAGGTCATAACCAATGTCTTTGTTAACATTCTGGGTGAACATCTCTACCATTTGTTTTTGTGGAATTTCACAAGAGCATCTGCTGGCTAGATTTCTCCATCTTTGTAAGAATGATGCAAAAGATTCTCCCTCTTTTTGCTTGGTGTTGCACAAAGTAGTGACTGATATGTCTGTCTCTATGTTGTAGGAGAAATGTTGGATAAATGCCTCTGCTAAGTCACCCCATCACTTAATACCAGGTGGGAGTTGGGAGAACCATTCCATAGCTTGATCACCTAAGCTTTGTGGGAATAATATCATCAAATATGTCTCTTCTGCTGCTACCTCAATGCAAGCTGTGAAAAACTGTCTTATGTGTGCCTTAGGATCCCCTTTTCCTCTATACTTATCAAACTTAGGCATCACAAAGTGTGTAGGAAATGGAGGCATTGGAATGCTCTTGTCAAATGGATAAGGACATATGTCTCTCATTGTGTATGTTGGCTTTGGTGTATTTATGTCCTCCATTTTCTTTTGTAAGTCCTTGATTTGTTGCTCCAAATTGCTCTTAGGTGGAGATCGACTTCTTGGACCATACCCCATGCTTGAGGCACCAATTGGAGGAGGAGCATGTTGCATATATGGATGATATTGATCATAGACATGTTCATATGGAGGAGGTCTATAGTGATGCTGCATATATGGACCACTTGGTATAGATTCATGTTGAGGAACACCATATCTA
The DNA here is from genome assembly GCF_030272615.1 of Cryptomeria japonica. Classification (NCBI taxonomy): domain Eukaryota; kingdom Viridiplantae; phylum Streptophyta; class Pinopsida; order Cupressales; family Cupressaceae; genus Cryptomeria; species Cryptomeria japonica. The sequence continues at coordinate 898,781,014 of NC_081409.1, read as the reverse complement.
TTTTGTCCATGTATACCATACTCTACAGGCATGTCATGTTCTATTGTATTGCCCCCAAATTTGACACGGGGTTTCCTTGTGTCCAAATTTTGAGCATGCCTTTGAATATCCCATTGCTTTGGTGGTTGATCCTTAGCATTGATATGTGATTGAGCATATTTTTCTCCATAAGACTTCCATAATGGTCTGTGAAGGTGAGTATCATATGTTTGACCATGTGTATGTGGGACTTCTGGTTTTTGAAGCAAAGCTGATGGTGATTCAGGTACCATATGTGGTCCTCTATTTCCTCCACTGTTAGGTCTCCTTTGATCCATGTTGGAGTGAGGTTGTTGCAAAGGTCGATTTTCCATTATTTGAGACATGTCAAAATCATGAGGTATCTTGGCTCCACTTTGTGCCATCATTTGTAAAAAGTATTGTCTATCCCTTCTCATTATTTCCTCAACCAATCGATTGAAATGGGGATTCATAATGGATTCTTCCACATCTGCTGAATGTACTTAAAAGTTGTCCATATTGTCATTATGTGTAGCATTGTTGTTTATAGTGTCCATGTTCTCAACATTTGGAATGTTTTTATAGGCATCCATGTCTGGTAATGTAGTATGATCAGAATTGAAAAAAATATCATTGTCATACTCATAAGAACTCATGTTTGTGGACTCTTGAGCCTCTTTAGTTTCTCTCCTAGATTTTTGAAGGCGGGTTTCAACCATGAACTAGGTATTGACCAAGATGTGTGAGACTGGATGAAGAATGGAAAGAGTATGGAAGACTAAGAGTTGGATAGAATGTAAATGAATCTGAAGTGTACTTGCAATATCCAAAGTGTAAGACCAAGTATGTATGTAGTAGAGTAGGTGTGACTTCCAAAGAGAGGATAGTTTCTCTTGATGAAGTAAGTTGACCTTGACTCTAAGTAAGACCAAATGAGACCCAAAGGTAAGAAACCTTGATGAGGGACCACTTAGCAAAGTGTTGTTTGTATGTAGTGTGTTGACAAAGTATAGTGAGGACAAGCAAGTGACCTTTTGACTCAAGTTTAGACAATTGTGAATGTAATGAGAGATGTAAAGCAATGATGGACTTTGTGAGACCCAAGGATAGGTTGAATGCTAAATAAAACCCTGGAGAAATGACCTAGGAAGCTCAAGAATTCTGAAACTGACTGTGTTTGTTTGCTGGACTGTAACAGTTTTTCAATTCTGAACACAGACGCGCCTATATACTTCATAGATGTGGTTTCCTGACGCAGACGCGACTCTGTTTAACACAAACGCGTTTCTGAGTTTTTTTTGCAAAGTGTAATGTTGACTGTTGGAACACAGATGTGATTCTGCCCTTCACAGATGCGGTTATACCACACAGATGCTATTATGTCCGACATAGACGTGGTTATGCAACACAGACGCTATTATGCCCGACACAGAAGTGTTTCTGTAAAATTCGTGCAATTTTTTCTAATCTGTGAAGTCATTTTGTTGTGACCAGATCTGACTTTTTGACTGTTTTTCATGACAAGAGGACACAGTGTTGATGAAGACCCAATGTTTGCAAGTGTCTAGACTCAAGATGACTCCAATAAAAGTGTGTTGTTTGATGTAAAAATGTTTTGCATACACTTGAAGACACAAACGACACAATGTTTTGCTATTTGGTCTTGAATGTTTTGAATGTTTAACATAAGTCAAGCACAATTCTTATGGCTGGCCAAGACAATAGTTGTTGATCCCACATGGGGTTTTACCCCCGAGGCTACGCTATTCAGAGTGGATATTTAGATGCTTGACCTCACTGGCTCCACCCTCGGCACTCACTTCTCGGGTCAGCCAAGCATCAGTCCCCACGAAAACTCCCCGTGGTGAACTTTGTATCTCTACTAAGAACCGTATGTGTGTGGGCCGCTACCAGAGGTCCGACCTCCTGCCCCAACAACTAGAAGGATTTGGGATTCTAAAACAAAATGGTGCTAGTAAGGGCATCCGCTTGTGTGGCCATACATGCGGCACTTTTAGCTCTGTAAATACAGAAGGCTCCTAGCCGGTAGGGGTTACGCCCTACAATTGATCAAATAAATTTGATCAAACGGGTTTATGGGGAGACATAGTGTCAGTATGAACTAATCAGCACATGTTATTCATAGTTTTCACCATGAATACATTTGTTTATAGTGGTTCGGAAGAGGTGGGTTTTCCTCGCTATCACTTGGGTCATTCTCTTCTCACTAGTAGTCCTAATGACCACACGAGAAGACAGGCCCTCTAAAGATTAAACAAAAAGAGCCTATTGCTCAAGACACAAAAGACAATGATTCAATTTTAGTGCACCAATTGAAGTGTTTGCTAGTCTATGAAAACAAGGCACACAATAAAAATCCAAAAACCTTTGCCAAGGACCTGCAACAAAGAGTTGTTAGTAGTTTGGATTGTTTGAAATGATTACCCCTTCCTGCAAGCACACAAGTTAGGTATATTTTAAACCCAAAAGAATTTGTGAAAATAGGGGCCTTCAACCAAATGATTTTGCTTTCAAGACAAGCTGCACCAATTTCGTTAGCTAGATCTGAAAATGTTAGCTCAAAATAAACCGGATCTGAAACCCTAAATACAAAATCCGAAAACTGAATCAATAAAAACCCAAAATTTTGAAACTAGTGAACACAGACGCGGTTACCTTTAACACGGACATGACTGGGTCACACAGATGCGGTTCTGTGAGACACAGACGTGGCTACAGAACACAGACGCATCTTATGGACACAGACGCGGCCAAAACTAGCGCAGACGCGACTTTACAACACAGACGCGTTTTCCTGGAACCTGCAAAATAAAATATTGCCAAAACATAGATGCAGATCGAGATGTTGCAGACGCGCCATAAAATCAAAAACACGATCTGAAAGTACGCAGACGCGGAAATAACAAAATGCTGCCGAAAACGTCGGATCTGCAACTTCACATTACAAAATCTGCAACAAGGATGTTAAATGCAAAAGGGACAAGAGTCCCACCGGGCGTGCCAAAATGTATATGGTGAAAATGGATAACAATAATAACAATATTGAAAGGCTAAAATGAATTCAACCACAAAACCCTAGCCTAGCAATCAACAAGGATCCACCATAACATATGAAGATTACCTAAGACAATGCAAATCAAATGAAATCACAAAGATTATACCATCACATGTCCAATAGGGTTTGGATCTCCATTCTTCCTATCTCCATTGATCTTGCTTGATATATTTTCTCTCAGATTTTATATGCACAAGAGCTCAACAAAGAACGGAATGTGGTTGCAAGTAGGATCGTAGTGTAGTCAAGTGATCAAGTACTTAGGTCATTTGGATGCATCATTAGGGTGATTAGGGTTTGATAATGAAGGAAGCATCTCCTTATATAGAAGACACAATATGAATTGGAGGGATAAGATTGAGAGGTGTAAAAGGAGGTCGGCTATGATTAGAGGGTAGGTAGAAGAAATAATAAAATAATGAAAGGGGTAGGTAGTGTATGAATTAAGAGATGAATGACATGTGTCATGGGTAGAAAAGGTTAATGAATTAATTAAATAAATAAAGATTTATTTAATTAATAGAAGAAGTGGGATCAATTAAATAAATAAAATATTTATTTAATTTAGGAAAAGGGTAATTTAAATAAATAAATGTATTTATTTAAATGAGAAATAAGGCTAGAAAAGGATAAATGAATTAATTAAATAAATAAAGATTTATTTAATTAATAGAAAAATTAAGCTTAGATAATTAAATAAATAAAATATTTATTTAATTAGACATGACAATTTTGGGTGTCTACAAAATCAACTCCTATCTGTGGCTAAGGCAAATCCTACGTCTAGTGATGGGTGTGGAACTAAGATCATCACACGTTTTGAGGAGTACAGTTTCTTCCACTTTTCTTTGGTCTATCCACGCGTAATCTGCAATAAAGCAACATTTGCATCACAAATCTGTAATAAAGTTTCATCTTCTCCGCAATAAAGTATCAGTTTCATGGATTCAGTCAATTTCAGATGAGACACAGCAACAATGGGCTTCAACAAATCAAATCTTTCAACAGACTCAGACAACATATGGTTCAGTGCTATCTATCCTTTTTGTGAAAATAAACATTGTGACCACAATCAAATACGACTTATACAAGTGACAAGAGACACTAAACTTGAGGACTACAGTGAATGTTGGTGTCAATTCTTGGTTTTCTTTTGATTTTATCTTTCTGGTGACATGTCTTTTAGCTTTTCTGAGATGTCTTTGACTAGAGATTCTATCTCCAGGATGTCTTTGACTAGAAAGGCGAGGATAGGGTATCGTCACCTATTTTTCTTTGTTGTCTGTGGATTGTCTCTTAGTAATACTATGACTTGTCCAAGGATATGAGGACACTGTGAGTCTAGTATGAACTGGGGCATTCCTTGTTTGTGACTATCTTATCTCCATGCAAATAGGTACAATGACTTTCTGGGTCGAACATATGCCTCGATTGTCATAACCTATTTTGCCATAATAAAGCTCAATGATGATAACGCACATGAAGCTCTTTCACTTTCATATCTTCTATCTTCCATCCCCATTTCTTGATTGACCTCCATCGTCCTTCTCAAGTCTGAGTAGCCTGCTATCACATGACTGAGTATAATGACACACCAAAAATATCTGCATTTCATGTATTTTGCACCTACATTACCACATATTAAGCATTTCATACATACATATAGATATCACAATTACATCACATCTTGCACACAACACATGTTAGCACATTTTATATTCTCATCATGTAAATAGTATCTGCATTATCATATTCATCTGCATTCCATACATTCACAATGGCATTGGCATAATATTTAAAACATAAAAGAACAAAAATATTGCATTTCATTATGTACATATTTGCATCCATATCATAACCATAACATAGAAACATACATCATGAAACATCTCATCACATAGGTACACATGCGTATAGCTTCCGTAAAGATGAATCATCTCATATATATAAATCAAAAGTGTCATGATACAATGATGTCAAAATCATATGGCTACAATCACCCGCAGGTGTCTACATCATAATACAAAATGGTACAATACTGATACATAGGGAGCCCTCTAAGACTATGATGAACTCCCTCCCTCGGAGCCGCTTGGCCTCGATGGAATCTGAGCCCTGGAAGGACCCGCTTCAGGATCATCTCTCCTGTTCCCTCTATCTGGTGGTGGTGGAGGACCCATAACCCCACCGTTGGATGCCTGTCGCCTCTGGCTCCCTCCCGTAGCTGTCGCTGTCCATGATGGTCTACGGAAGCTCCTCGCCCGCTGATCTGGTGGCACTACACCATAATATAGATCCCACCAGTAGCCTATCTCCTCTCCTGCCCGTAGGACATAGGCATATCCAGCCCCTGTGTCCTCTGCCGCCTACCTCCTAGCCCTTAGTGTTGTCTCAGCCTTAGTGTAGCACTGTATAGCTTGGTCTCGCTCCCGCTTAGTATCTCTGAGCCACTTCTTGAGTCTATCCCTCTCCCTCTCCAGCTCCTGGATCTCATCTGCTTGTCCCTGGCAGATCTCCCTCAGCTTAACCAGCTCATCCTCCTCTGCCTCGGCCCCCTGTGGCTTTGCCTGTGGCTCCCCCTGTATGGGTGCCTGTCCCTATGCTTGTGCCTGTGCCTGTATTGGTGGTTGTACCTGTACCTACCTCTGTCCTTGTCCTTGCACCTATCTGGGACCCTGTGCTACTGGCACCTGTAGCGGCAATCCACCGCGACCCCTCACAATCTGAGTCTGTCTATCCTCTCCACCCTCCCTCTGCGGCACCACCCTCCTCTCTCCAACTACACCCGGCCTCCTCCGTCGGCCTCTCCCCCCATCATCTCCATCATTATCACCATCCCCACCACCATCTCCGTCTAGCGGCTCTCCTGGATCTGTCAGGTGTGGGAATGGATGCTCGACCCAATACACTGTGTACTCTGCATCCATGCTGGCATCCTTGATCTCTGGCCACATGTCCCAGGGTAAGGGTATCATCTCCACTAGCTGTGTAATAGCCTAATCATATGATAGCAATGGCCCAAAGTGCGCCTGATCCCTGACCGTCCGCGCGTACATATCAAAACCCCGTGGCATCTGCTGGATCCTGTCAAACTACCTGCCCACCCTGTCAACCAGCTACCTCTCCAGTACATAGGGTGTCCACCCAATCAGATACCTAATCCTGAAGGTGTAGGGTAGCTCTACTGCATCATCCTCCCACTGCTCGCATCCCAGGTATGGCCTCCATATAACCATATCAGTCTTATCTATAGCCCGCCGCCAGTACTCCAACCTGTCAATCCGTGGCTGCGAAGTGATCATATTGTAAAAATGCACAAAACTGCGTCCATGGCCCCTCCCTTGAAGTGTATCGGCCGTGTCACTGGCAGATGCTCATATGCCCACACCTATAGCAATGTCACTCCGCAGCCCAATCCCACTGATCCGTGGTACACAAACTAATGTAGCTCATAATATAAATGTGCCAGCATGCACGGTCCCCAGGCATATCTGGTGTGCTGAGTAACTAGTGTCTCCAGTGCACCTCCCCAGCCCATAGCTAACCCTCGTGTCGCTCTGCCCGGACACAGGAACCCACTAATCACTCCTCCCAGTACCGCTGGTAGCGCTAACCCTGTCGCTGCCATGGTATCCCAAGCAACATGTCCAACCCTCATCTCCAATGCCGGATCCTAGAACACTCATCTCAGGGCATCCCTGTCTCCATCTCGATCATAAGGAATCAACTCCCCATCAATCGGTATCTGTAGAATCCTATATACATCCTCCAGGGTGACTATCATCTCACCCATCGGCAAATGGAATGTGCAAGTCTCAGAGTGCCATCTCTTCGCCAGTGTAGTCAACAATCCCATGTTCACCCGAAACTCAGGCACATACAAAATATGTCTCAATCCCATAGCCTCAATCACAGCTCGGTCCTCGAATGTCAACTTAGGTCGCAACCTCTGAGTCGATGGGAATCTCTCCCATGACTCTAGCATAGGCAGATACTCCTGCAGTCAATCAAATCAATCATGTCAGTCATAGTGGCATTCACTGTTCATCACAAAATGCTACTTTTTTTTATCTAAGTGCATATGGTACTCTATCCTAGTGACACTCACTGTTCATCACAAAGTGTTGCTTCTATCCTAGTGGTACTCCCTGTTCATCACAAAGTACTACATGTTTGGCACTCCTTGTTCATCACAAAGTGTTGCTTACATTTGCACTCCCTGTTCATCACAAAAGCGCTGCTCACATTTGCACTCCCTGTTCATCACAAAGTGCTGCTCGCATTTGGTACTCCCTGTTCATCACAAAGTACTATGTCTTGGTACTCACTGTTTATCACAAAGTGCCTTGATCTATCCTAGCCCTATTTGCTATCCTAGTCTTCCCTAGAGGACCTGCTTGAGTGTATCCTCTCAGCAGCTTATCCAATCGACAGCGTATGCTCATCACAGAACTGTCGATTTGACCTAGAAGACACAAATTCACATTTTTAGACACAAACATGCTTTCATGACATAAACACACTTATAGATTGCAAAGACGTGCCTGCTCTGCACAGACGCGCCTGAAAAACATAGACGTGCTTATGCTCTGCATAGACAAACCTCCCTTACACAGACGTGCTTCAATTTCACAGATGCGCCTACATGACACAAACACGACCGCATTCTGCATAGATGCTTTTCCTAACATAGACGTGCCTAGCACCAACGCAGACGCACCTAGCGAGCATAGACGCACCTGGCACCAACGCAGACGCGTCTAGATGTTTTTTGACATTTTTTGGACCCTATCCTAGAGCGCATTTATTACCCTATCTAGCATACATTAATGACAACATTAATAAAACAAAGTACAAGGAGGTTTTATGGTACTTACCGGCTCTCCTGCCTCTGCTGGCCTCTGAAATCGGTGAACGCGATCGAATCTATGAATCATTGCCATCACTGCTGACTAATGCTGCTCTATCTCGCTCTACACTCTGATCTCTTGAAGGTGTAGATGACAATGAGGATGTTTTCCCCTCGTGCTGTATTTTATAGACTACCATAGCCCTCATTTCCCGAGTCAGTCTTCATTATCTCATGACTCTGTCACTTTATCTGGTCAGTCCATTCTAGCCATTCTTTCTTATCAAGAGATTGTCTGTGATCTTTCCAAACATTTTCATCCAATCTCTCGAGGGGGCGTATCATTCCCATCTTGGGGCAACTCTGTATCAGTTCATCTTATCTTCTTTGAAACAACGTGACAAGCTGCATTGTCTCAAAGAGGGGCAAAATGTAGACACCTAAAATTGTCCAGTCTAATTAAATAAATATTTTATCTATTTAATTACTTTATCCAAAATCTTCTATTAATTAAATAAACCTTTATTTATTTAATTAATTCATTTATCCTCTTCTAGCTTTATTTCTCATTTAAATAAATACTTTTATTTATTTAAATTATCATTTTCCTAAATTAAATAAATATTTTATTTATTTAATTAATCCCACTTCTTCTATTAATTAAATAAATCTTTATTTATTTAATTAATTCATTATCCTTTTCTACCCATGACACATGTCATTCATCTCTTAATTCATACACTACCTACCCCCTTTCATTATTTTATTATTTTCTCTACCTACCCTCTAATCATAGCCGACCTCCTTTTACACCTCTCAATCTTAGCCCTCCATTTCATATGGTGTCTTCTATATAAGGAGATGCTTCCTTCATTATCAACACTACCTAGCTAATTCAATTACGCACTCGACTACACTACGCTTGCGATCCTACTTGCAACCACATTCCATTCTTTGTTGAGCTCTTGTGCACATATAAAATATGAGAGCAAATATATCAAGCAAGATCAACTGAGATAGGAAGAATGAAGATTCAAACCCTATTGGACATGTGATGTTATAATCTTTGTGATTTCATTTGATTTGCATTGTCTTAGGTAATCTTCATATGTTATGGTGGATCTTTGTTGTTTTTAGGCTAGGGTTTTTGTGGTTGAATCCAGTTAGTCTTCCAATATTATTATTGTTGTATCCATTTCACCGTAAACACTATTATTTACTGCTTCATTTCTTTGATTTAATTTTCTATTATGCTTGTTGATGTGTAATTTCTGAATTATGTTAATTTGACATTATGACAATCTTTATAGCCATGTGTCATCTATTGCAAGGTGGCATTCCATAGAAACATCTCGTTATGTTAATGTGACATAACATCCCTTCTCTTTAAGAATGACATGTGTTCCACACATACCATTCTAGGGTGGGGATCCCATGATTTCATATCCTTGCATTTCTACATTTCTGCACTATCATATTTACATTTTGCATTATCTTGTTTGCCTTTAGTGGGGGAAGAACCACTGGATCTATTATCTTATTCTCCTATTAGTGGGGTCCAAACTACATGATCTATGGTCACCCTATTGTATGGTCATCTACCATAACTTTCTATCCATACCAGTGAAATCCATTATCTTGTTTTCCTATTAGTGGGGGCCAAACCGTTTGATCTAAGGTCACCCTATCATATGTCTATCTAGAATAACTTGCTACCCATACCAACAAAATCTATAAACCATTATCTCATTTTCCCTTGTGGCGGCCAAACCACTAGATATTATCACCTTTTGTGGGGGCCAATCCACTCTATCTAAGGTCCTCTTATCTCTCTCCTCTTCCCTTTCACTAATTTGTAGACAATCACATTTACCTTTTTGCATCGTTATTCACTTCATTTCTATTATTTAGATACTTTTACGTCATAGCCCATTCTGTGTACAGACTCTATGACTCTATTTGTACAGGGCACCAACGCGTTGCACTTTCATCTTAGACTTGCATGTGTGTCCTTAGACAGAGCATCATTGAGTTGGGTTAAAGGGCCTCTATGACATGTTCAGTAGCATCTAAAAGGTACCTAATAGTCCTACACTTTGTACCACATCCCAAGTGGAAAGGTTCATTAGTGAGTCCCTGATTGGTTTTCACCTGCCTGCCAAAGTGGTTTACTTTTTCCCCTCTATTGGACCAAGTCAACATTCGATAGCCTAGGGATGGAAAAACATTGGGAAGCAAGCTCATGAGCCTTACAATAATGTCCCTAACGATGTTCTCTTTCATTATTATTTCTCTTTTTGTATCTCAAAGCTTGGGAAGGTTGAGAAGCATTAAACACATACTACTTTTCTTCCTTTATAGAAGGAATAACAAAAGAAAGATCACTAGGTTGAGAGATGTAGGATTCTAGACACTTTTCACTTCGACCTTTATGAGATGTAGGAGGTGGAACTATATTATATATAGGATGAATAGGAAGGTTAGGAAGAATTCTAGGTTTGGGATGCAGAGGAGATAGGTGAATAATCATTAGGCTTACTCAAAGCCAATATCCTTTCTTGTTTGAATTTTTTATAAGATAAGAAAAGGACATCTTGATCAAGTTCCAAAGGTTCAGATTTTTTAAGCCAAAAGCAATCAAGGATGAAGTTTCCACATCTTTCTTAGGGCTAATAAAGGCTATGATTTATCATTATAATACTCCCATTTTGAGGGGACTTCAAACACTTTTGAATAGTAGAAGGAACAACTTTCATGGAATCAAGCCAAAGGTGTACCAACTTCACATTAAATTGACCTAAGGTAGGGATAATAGAATGTAACCTCTAAGAACTTAGTACCAACATCTATGGGAAGGGTGATGGAACCCATAGTAGGACAAGTGAAGCCATCATGCACCTTAATCATAACATCATATTTATCATATGTATATCGATGAAATTTTTGTGTATAAATATGTTCTTATGTGATACTATTCACCATACACACTAGAACAATGAGCCCTCCTTGTGAGAGATTTCCTTTAAACTTCGTAGTAATATATAATGGTCCATCAGGTTCTTTGATAATATCTCTTGAGTCAAAGGTGATGCAAGGGTCACACTTAGGCTTAAGTTTCTCAATAAAGTTCACAACATGGTTTTTGGCTTCACCACACATATCATTAGTTGTCATAAAGTTTGGATTATGCTCAACAACATTCATAGAATGAAAAGGTAAAGGATTGGTAAAGATTTGTAAATTTTGATTAGGAGGTTCCACAAATTTATTTCCTTCATCATTTGTACCATCCACTGCTATAGTATTAGAATCAATAAGATCTTGAATTGTATGGTTCAATTTATAGCACTTTTCAGTATCATGGTCGACTTGACGATGGTATTGGAAATAGGCTTTAAGATCAAAAGAAGGAGGGGAAGGCTTAGAGGTATCTATGAGACAAACAAGAGGAATATTCATCACATTAGAATTAATTAATTTAAGCATGATACTATGCAATGATTCAAAAAGAGGAGTAAAATTACAATGTGTAAACTTTGATGATAAAGGGGATACAATAGTTATTGTAGTTGCCACTTGAGAATCAATATATGATTGGAAGCATTATTATTGATCTTGATGAAATTCTTACTTTTCTTTTGAAATTTTTGAATAGTGTGACGAGCATCTTCATTCTTATCAATCGAAGCTAATGATGAAGATGATTCAAATTGACTCACTTGAAGCTGATAATTATTAAGTGTTGTGCCTAATTGTGTGAATGATGCATAATCAAAAAACAAAAGCTTATCTCTATCATCCTTTTCCAAATTATTAATGAAAATTATTTGAACATAACCATCAGGCATAAGATAAGCAATTTGTGAATGCATTTATGTTTATATCTACCAATGAAATCAGTCACTTCTTTCTTGACTCCTTGTTTACAATGCATCAAATAAATCAATGTAATTTGAGGACAGATATTATTTTGAAAATTTTGCACAAATACATTAGAATGTTTTTGAAAAGAATAAATTGAATGAGGAGGCAAGGAGGAAAACCATTGCAAGGATTTTTCTCTTAGGGTACATGTGAGTAGCTTTTACCTAAGTTTGTGGTCATGCGAGAAGTTACTACATGAAGTTATAAATATTTTCACATGAGTTTGGGGATCACCTTGTCCATTATGTTTCTCCAAATGAGGAACCTAAATATGTTGTGGGACAATAGTATGAATGATGTCATAAAAAAACATGGGATAAAAATATAACATGTAGGAATATTGAATTTTAATTGGGTTATGGAAGTCAATAGTTGTTGCAAAGATGAAATGTTTTGAAGCAAATGATATATAATAGCTTTGATGGATGAATTGGAGCATAGCAAATGTTAAATTGTGATGAAGATATAGCATTATAATAGATAGGTGGAACAATATGATAGGTAGGTGGAACATTATGATAGGTGGGTAAAGGAGATAGTTGGGAAACAAATGGCAGGCTAGTGGAAGGGGGTATGTAGGAGTATTGAATGATACGATTCCTCCCATTACTAACATGTGTAGCATTAACATTTTGAGTAGACGTAGGCATGATGGAATATTTATATGTAGGCACATTAGGAAAAGATATAGGAATGGAAGGCTCGACTTGATTTTTAGGATTTGAATGGTCAAAAACTTTGGCACAACTTTTCATTATCATAACATTACTATCCACAATATGAGAAATTCTACACAACACATTCCCACCATGTTCATATCTTTGAACAATCTCCTCAAACCTTCAATCAAGGGGACTACAGGTCTCCATCCAATTGTTCTTGACTCATACATTATTGAAGCTCTTCCAATTTCTTCTCAAACTTCCCCAATTGTTCAATAGTCACTTGAGTTAAAGGGTCATCCTCATCATGAGAAGCATGAGGGGAATGGTTCTCTATAATGTTAAGTATGTATTGTGTAGGAATAGAGGATTTACCCAGGCCCCTAGAAAATAGGTTAATTGACTTAGGCTCAACACCCTTGGTATCTAAAATTTGGGAAGCCATAATTCTATAACTTCTTTTTACCAGGATATCCGATTTGAGACAAAGGGTAATGAAACTCATAAAAAGGAGGGAAAAGTTAATGAAATATATTTATTCTCACAGTGCCTCTTATATAATTAATTTTACAAATAAAATAAGTGATTAAACAATTCAATTTCCCAATAAAATGATCAATTAACCACTTAAATAAGAAAAATGCACTATAGAAATAATAGATTTGAACAACAAATTCTTATAAATATAGAAAAGATATGCAATAAAAAAAGTAAATCAGAATTTATTGCATTGCACTTTTTAGGCTCACCAAAATGTACGGAGGTGAAATGGGATTGACTAGTATAAACATGCAAACTAGGAATCAAATCCATTCACAACAAGCTCACATTGTTGAAATAACCAATACCTCTAAACCACAAACCTATGGTAGAGATGGGCACAATGATTAATTATTTCCCTTTTTTTAAAATTATTAAAACATACTTGAAGATGCCTTGTTCTAACTTGTTGCTCCTTAAACTTAGAGCTACTCTTAATAATAATGTTTTATCTTGGATTATCTATAAATAAATTGTTCCTACGATGTCACACTTGTTGCAACCTATGAATGATAGATCTTTTATTAGTTTTTCTGAGTAAAACTTTGTGGTCAATTCTCCATGGCTAAACTGTCTAGATTCTAAGCATGGTTTGATTACGAGATTTCATGGATTTTGGCTAAGTATGGTTATGTTGCACTATTGGATTTCATAAACATGGTGCCCTTTTCTAGAGGGTGATATTCAAATTTATCCATGTTTTGAAGGATTTTTTGTTGTGATCTTTGATGATATTAAATACTACTGAACATTTTTTTGTGACTACGAATGGGAGTACAAACAACTTTATCCTATGTTGAAACTCTAGTGCCCTTCCTTCAACCCAAGTAAATAATTCTTCTCTACTATCTCTCTTTGGGTAAGGCTTTCAAATATACCTTTTCAATTTTAGTTTGAATCCTACTTCAAAGCTATTGGCAATTCACTAGGAAAATTCTTGGATGTTGATGAGGGATCTATAAAAAATTCCCATGCCATGTATGCCCACATTTTGGTGCAGATCAAGGCCAACAAAGATTTTCCTATGGATATTTTTTCTCAATACTAAAAAAAGTTGTTTGATTCAACCTGTAGATTATGAAGGAGTTCCCTTACAATTCCGCAAATATTTTTGCACTAGACATGTTGTTGCCTAGTGTGCCAAACAAAGAAAAAATAGTCAAGCTTCGTGGTGGAAGGATGTCTCCCCACACCACTACTTAGTAGAAAAGGAAGCTTAATATCAAGATGGTGAGGTCATTCATGAACCTTTAAAACCCAAATGGTATGATCAACCTTTGGATTCACCTTGCAATGCTTTGCACACTCTGCAGAAGTTGGTTAAATCCCCTGTTAATGGGAGAGACAAGGATATTAGTGGTGTTGATTATTCCTTGAAGTTGGACCTACAAGTTAAGGAATCACACCTTAGTACCCTAGTTGCTCCATAAATCAAATTACAACACACACCAAGGCTTTCTATGGTTCCTCCTCCTACTAGGACGGCCAATGGTTTGGCTACTTCACTTCCTATTAAGGAGATGTATACAATTAAGGAGTTCTCTAGATCTCCACCTCATAGAGGTCAGGATATTGCCTATAGGAATGTTAATGCGCTTACTGGTGGCAAGTCCCATCATGGTGCATGGACTATAGTACAAAGTAAGAGGAAGAAAAATGAGAACTTTCAACATGCAACTTTTCTCACACACCAAACATGGACCAAATATCTAGTATTTTAACATCTTGATCTTGAAAGATGATTCCTTTAAGGTTGGCCTAGTAGTTTGGAGGTGGTTCTCTATTAAATTAAATCTACTTTTTTTGTAGTTGCCTATTAATGGGCTAGGGATAAGGTCCCTCATTGTGGCCTAACCTAAAAAATGGACCAAGCTTAAAAACTAGTAATCTACCAAAAAAAAAATCTCTTGAATTGGAATGATAGGATAATAAAGAGATGAGAAAATGAATTAGGAATGATGTCTTATATAGGGTTCTCAAGGTAAATTCACTTTTTCACTGACTTAAAATAATCATTTTCTAACTTCAAGGATAGATTTGGAAATACCAAGATAGTCATATTATCCTCCCAAAATTTTATCCAAAAAGCAATGGACATTATTTATCAATTGGCATAGACCCAACAAAATAGACTTGAATTTTAAGGGTTGTGATATAATAGGGCTCTAATACCAAATTTGTAATTTATATGAAAAATGATAATATTTAAGTAGGGGAAAAAGTACATTGAACTTTAAAATGAGATAGGACCCATACAAACCTAAAATGATATAGAAGAAAGGACACACTTAAAGTAAGGGCCCAAATAGAAATGTGTTGAGATTTTAAAGTAATATAAGACTCATATTCTTGAATTGAGTATTAATTCAAGGTGAGAAAAGGTCCCAAAATTCTTAGAGGAATGGGAAAACCAAAATGATTGCTAAGGAGAGTGTGAAATTGGACTCATAATTAAAGGAGTACAATTTACGACACTACATTGAGCCCCCACTTAGTGTAGTATGAACTTACACTCGTACTCACAATAAATTATAAATGAAGAGAAAGAGCATAGATAGTATGACACTAAGTTTGAGGGATGTGCAAGCCTCCAAGCATAGGATCCTATCTATCCATGCAAATAAACTTCAAATATACACAAAGAAAACAAAATTAGTACCAAAACAAAAGGTTCCAAATTAACTAATTGAAGGGACCTTGATGCCAAAATGTCTCAACCACTCATATCATTATTGGTATGTTATTGCAAAACCACAAGTGAGCTTATAGAAAGAACAAGGACTTACACTAATTTATGAGACAAGCAACCATGATCCAACAACTAGCAAGGTGTGTTATGTTATGGGTCCATGAGGAGAGAGAGAGAGGGGGGGGGGCATGAATTCCACTACCCAACAAGGTGTTTTATAGTAGGTGGTTCATGATTACATCATGGATTCCACTAGGTAGCAAGTTGTATTATGCTAGATGATCCATGCTAAGGAATATTACAAAGCAAAACCTCATGTTAGCTAAATAATTTGAAAACCCTCGATTACAAAATGTGTGCTACAATTTGCACACACAAAGATTACCAAACAAAACCATATGTTTGCAAACCAATCCAAAAAATCTATCACAAAATGGGTGTTGTAGTTATACCAAACCCAAGGATCACCAAATAAAACTCTTTGTTTGCAAGGTAATCTAAAAAATCAACTATAAAATGGGTGTTGCAATGACACCAAGCACAAACAAGGAGGCCACACATATCCCCTCCTTAAGATGTCAATATAGTTACATGTTGATATCTTAAGATAGAGAAACACACCAAGGATAAACACCTTCACCACCACAGAGATAACCATAACAAACATATATGTGTTCCAAGTTAGAAAGAAAGATCCTTATGCATGAATCTTTTCTTTAAGCAAGGAGGAGATAATTGTAAAAGATATATCTTCCAATAAATGCAAAGGGGTCCTTTCTTAGGATTCATGAATATTAAGGGAAGAGTAACAAATCTTTGCCTAAAGATATCTACATCCAACAAGAGAGGAGATCCTTGAAAAAAATGACATCTTTTAAAGTAAGAAAAGGGAAGGAGATCAAGAATACACACTATCCCTATTGCTAGGAAAGGGGATTATTGATGAAGGATCACATACTTTCTATCAATAAGAAGATATAATTCATAAAAGATATACAATTTCAAGCAAGGAACACACACTTCCAAGAAAGGAGAGCATCCACATGAAGGACAAACAATTCTATGCAAGAAAGGATATCAAGTTATAGAATATACAACTTAACAAAGGGAAAGTGTATCTTTAGGAATGAGGAATGGTTGAAAACTGTTAGAGTTATCTTGTATTAGCTAATAATTATTTATTTGATTATTAGTCTATTTTTTATGATCGATAACAGGTTTAAGATTTGTATTGCTTGAAAGGAGAAATACATGCCTTCAGCTGCTCTGCAGCGTTCCACTATCTTAAGACTATATGGGGTCTCGCCCCTACAAAATCAAGATGAAACCTAAGATAGAAACTACACTAGCTATGCCTACCACTAAGGTTACATTCCTTACCACAAGGAAAAACCATCCAAAAAACCAACGGCCTACTCAGGAAACCAACCTACCGGAACGAGCCAAGGGCCTCCTCCCTGGAGAAGTTGGGGATGGCATGATTAGGTCCTGCATTGGGCTATGCCATCCCAACACTTGTCATGGTTCTTGGCCATCCTCCTCTCAACTCACTGCATTCCACGATCTTCACACTCTTCTGTGGGATTTGGTGATGCACCAACGGTCGCCCATCTTCACCAATCGGAGCCTGTGACTTCATCGGGGTCTGCTTGCCGTGCGATTTTGCCTGCTCCATCGGTCCCATCTTCTGCACAAATTTTAACAGATCCCACCACCCTTTCCTTGCATCCTCCAACTGGGTTTCAACCAAGCGAGAGGCCGACCACACCACCAGAAGCTGCACTACATCATTTTGCCTGCCTAAGCGCCTCCATGACTCTTGCTCCATTCTCAAACCCACACCAATCTCCGCACGTTCCACAACCTCCACCAGGCCACCTAACCATTTTGGTCTTAGCACTAGAGATGCCACCCACGACACCTCCTCCCTTGAACTTCCCATCATCAGCGCCAGTGCCACAAATAGGGATGATACATCCAAATTAGTTCATGGGCGACAGTCAGTATCCAGGAATTTGTCCCCAAACATCAAGAAAACAACCATCCAAAATTTTTCCTCATCCACCCTAAAAACATTCTTCAGACGATGGCTTGAAATAGGGCCTCAAAAGGAAGGCATTTGGCCCAGAGTGAGCAGTGAGAAATTTGCTTCCATCATTCCCCTGCCACACAACCAAAATATAGTGCTCGCAAGAGAAATTGCAATCCTCTACGCAGTGCCAAAAAGAAAATGAGGACCATAATGACACATCCCCTTGCCACCCCATCCATTTATTACACCGCACACACCACCTCACACAACAAATCTCTAGCACTCCATAGTTCCATTCACTATCATCATTGCACCTACACTGCCATTTCTCAACTTCTTGCCCTTGCGGTGTACTCAAACCACGTGAGCCATTCCCACCCCTCAACATGAATATCTAAAATGGTTCACGCATAGCTCATCACAACTTCTCAGGTTTCCCTTTCATACTCAAAACACCTTCATACAAATTCTAAGGGATCCAAATCCCTTAAGTCTTCAAAGAAATTAAAATGTTCAGCCAAGGAACCATTTGCACCTATGTTCGAGAGCACATCAGCTTTTGCATTCAGTTCCCTTAGAACATGAAATACTTTAAAATCCTTGAACCCATTCAGGAGGTCATGTATTCTTTTGATATGTTAATCCAGGTGCCTAGCATCCATCCTACCCCTAGTGATGCCATTCACCACTATCTGGGAGTCCCCTTCAAGGTGTAGTTTTTTCATCTCTATTTTTTTTGCCATAAGAATTGCTTTAATTGCTGCTTGACACTCAACTTCATTGTTAGTGCCATCCACCAATCTCTTTGCTCCAAGTGCTAAAATACTACCTTTCTCATCTCAAGCTATGGCCATTGCACTGGAGATCCTGGGATTCCCACTGGATGCCCCGTCAAAGTTGATCTTGATCCATCCCCTATCTGGTGGCATCCACACATGACTTTTATCACCATCCCTAGGAGGATAAGCCCTGAAAAGCCCATTAGCAGGCCTATTTAATTATTAGTCTATTATACTCTATGCTTAAGCCAAACTTAGGCATTTAATAATATTGTATGTATTTAATAATTAATACACTTTATCCCTTTAGGGTTTCTTTAGGGTTGCATATTCTCCTTTTATAAGGATTGTATTGTATTTTTCTATTCAGAGCCATTATTGTGTTTTTGTCTGCAATATTCTCTTGTGACAAGTATTTTTCTTGCAGGTGCTCTTGGGATCTCTGAAGTTGTATTTTCTCAACTTCTTCATGGTATCAGAGCCTAAATCTGTTGCTGCTTGTTCCTGATTTTTCAGAAGATTTTTTGGAGGGTTTCAAACTTTTTTATAGTTTTTTTATTTGAATTTGGGGAGTTTTTTGGTTTCTGGGCATTTCAGGCTCAAACGAACCTCACCGTTGAGCTCAGAACACCCAAAAACCCCCATTTTCATATAAAATATTTCCAATTTGGACAATTGTGGCTCTGGCAGCAAAAAACAAATTGCCCTTCTTGGGCATGTTTTTCGAGACAAAAAAAAATTCGGGTAGTTCTACATTGTGTCTAGGCCGAAATAACAAAAAAAATACATATAAAGAGGGGGGGGGGGGGAGCAAGCTTTGCAAGTTTGTATGACCTACAGCAGGCCGTGGACCCAGCTCCTACTTCCCCATGCTCTCAGGTCTCGTCGGCCCGTGTTGTCGCCGCCCATGGCTTCGCTTCCCGGTGTCCATTATCACTTTGTTCGCCTCCCATCATCCATTGTCACTATGCCCACCATTGACCCACTTCCCACCCACCACCGACACACTACCATTGTGGACCCGCCTCCTGCCACCATGGACCTGCCTCTCGCCTGTCGTCGGCACACTGTTGCTTCACTCATCATGACCCATCCGCCTCTCGGCCACCTCCCGTCATCAACCATTCATTGGCTGATACCTCGTCGGTCTTCCACCGCCGCTGGTCCCTACCTTCCACCGGCCATTGCACAAATTTTTTTTTAACGAGTATTTTTTTCCAACAGCCGACATCTTTTTCCGCCGAGCAAAATTTTTTCCGGCAGGGCATTTTCAGGCAACTTTTTCCCGCAAGGGAATTTTTCAGGACACTGGAATTTTTTTCTGACAACCTATTTTTTCTGACAGACAAGGAATATTCTGCTGATATCAACACTGTGTAGGCACCTTCAAGCCCATTTTGGGCCCATCCAGAGCACCTTCAGTCTTTTGGCCATATCTTGGGCACACAGAGGCATTTTTTGACAAACCTTATATCATTGGAAATCTCTTTCTGATCTCTATCTAGATCTAGAGGTTTGCATTTTTTATTTTGCTTTTTTATGGTGTTTTTTACTGTCAAAGTAAGAGGTTCATTTTTGCACTCTACGAGACATAACTTGAGCATCCAAACTCCATTTTTTGAAAACTTTATATCATTAGAAATCTTGTTCTTTGCACTTTCCATTCATATGAGTTTTCTTTCCATATTTTTCTCCAAGTACATTTTATTCAGTTTTTTACTTTTTAGCACTCTGGTGAATATCTTGGATGTTTTAGGTCCTAGGATCTCTTTCTTTGAGTAAGATGTCTCATCTTTGGCTGTTCATTCTATATTTCCAGCCTTATGTCTCTTTTGATCTTTGTATACATCATTTTGTAAGCATTTCCTTTTTTACAAATGCACTGAGATAAAGTGCCACTATGCATTGTATACTTGGGATCTTGCACATCTTGTGCCTTATTGTGCATGCACTACATTATAAAGTGCCATGGGGGGGTTGATGTTTGCCTTTGTTTGTCATCTACCTTTGTCACGTGAGTGTTCCTTCCACAACATTAGCCTCATGATGTTTTTCAAGTGAGTGTTCTTTCCATGATACTATGTACTTTCTCTGCACCTTCGATGTTCCTATTTCTTCATCATGTAGTTCTTGTTGGTCGTCATTTTCAGTGTACCTATCACCTCTCCCTTGTCAGCATTATGGGGGGTTTCTCATGTTGGTTGTTGGTTCTAATGCTTCCTTGGTTTGTTAGAGTACACTCTTTCATTCCTATTTTTGGAGGCAACCTTCCATCTTTGATTGATCAGCTCTTCAGGCTTTGGTGTTTATGACATCTGTAACTTCAAGTTTAGTTGTTTGCCTTTGTTTGTCATCTTATTTGAGTAGTGTTATTTGAGGGAACTCATGCAGATTATAGTCTTCTCTACCTGATCATATTATATTTTAGTTGAGGTTCTTCAGATCGTCAGTTATTCTTTGACAGCGTTTGCAGGTTCTTCATGCTTCAGTGATTCTTTTGCTCTTCTTTTGTTCCTATCTTTTGGAACATTCTTGTTTGGAGGCTTTTTTAGTCCTTCTCTTGATTTCTCCATCTCTTTTTGCAGTAGAGTTTTTTCCCATGTGGTTTTATCTATTTCTCTGGTTCATAGATATTTGGTTGTGATTGGGTACCTCATTAGGCCTTATTGTTGGGACCCAAATTTTTTGCCTCCACCATGTAGTTGCATTTTTTTTGCTTCATGCATTTAGTTTTTTAGCTACTCCCTAAGTTCGTCTTAAGGGGGTGTTAGAGTTATCTTGTATTAGCTAACAATTATTTATTTAATTATTAGTCTATTATAGTCTATGCTTAAGATAAACTTGGGCATTTAATAATATTGTAGGTATTTAATAATTATTCTAATTATTAAATACACTTTATCCCTTTAGGGTTTTTTTAGGGTTTCACATATTTAGGGTTGCATATTCTCATTTTATAAGGATTGTATTGTATTTTTCTATTCTATTCCCTCTCTGAATGATAACTTTTTTTCTTCAGAGCCATTATTGTGTTTTTGTCTCCAATCTTCTCTTGTGACAGGTATTTTGGTTGCAGGTGCTCTTGGGATCTCTGAAGTTGTATTTTCTCAACTTCTTCAAAAACAATTATTTCCCCAGTGTTGAAAGAAGAATGAATAGGCTATTATGTTTCTACCCAAGTATGAATTCACATGAAATTATACCACCATGAATGGAAATGAGCCTCCAAGAGGTAAGCTACCAATGCCACATGGTGAGAAGAAACATAATAGGAATAAAATTTTATTTAGAAGGGTCACTAGTACATTTGGGGCCATTTTTAAATGAGCGTTCATTGGAGTTCAGACAACAAAACATGAAAATTCTGACAAAATCGGGAGAAAATCCCCGTCGCTTTTTTTTCATCGAAAATTTATATGGAGCAGTGGCATGTTTTTTCAACAAGGAGATGTCAAAATTCTGACATGTGTACGACAATGAGACATAGTACACACCCCTCTTTTTTCAACGAGGAGACGTTGGAATTAAGACATGTGTACGACGATGAGATGTAGGACACACCCTTCTTTTTTCAACAAGAAGATGTTGGAATTCCAATGTGTGTGCGATGATGAGATGTAGGACACGCTCCTATTTTTTCAACGAGGAGACGTCGAGATTTTGACGACTATGACCACTGATGAGGTTGCATCCTGCGATGTTTTTGTCATTGCAGCTATAGTATTCTCATTGCATAAATGGTTGTGTGCGATGGAAATCCAACAAAAAATGTGACGACAAGAACGTCATAGGTATGGCAACCTCATCGGTTGTCTTGTGGTGTTCATCAGAATTTTGACATTGCACAACATTTTTTTTTTATGCAAGTTGACTTCCCTATATATATGGGATGCAGGTCAACTATAGGATTTTGATGCATTGAATGAAATGCCAAGTGAAATACAAGAGCTGTGTAATTTCCTCATTCTTGAGCTATTCCAACTAAATCAGTAAGGTAAATTTGTGGACAAGGAGTGAAAGTCCTTGGACACCATTAGCATTTAGGAGTTAGTAAATTTTATTAGAAGTAAATATAACTAAATATTAGTAAGAGAATAATAACTGAGTAAATTATCGATTCTTATAAATAAGACGGTTTCATAAGGTAAATAAGGGTTGAACCCAAGAGATGATCACAACCAAGATAGAATATCATGTGTCCCTGTCATATTAAGGGAATGCCTAAAGGAAGGGAGATCTTAAAAATAAGCCCTTGAAGATATCTATCACACTAAGGAGTAAATAGATTAATAAATGATTCATCAAGAAGCTGTAACTTCTTCCATACCATTAGCCATACATTTGAATACAAGTCATATCATTAGAAAGATAGAATTCGAGATGAAGAATACACCACCAAGGCAATGATGATCATCATAACAAGTAACAAGTGCATCTCCATTGGATTATGATGATATGGAGATGATTGCAAGAAACATAAAGATATTCATAGACAATCAATATTATATGGAAGCTATAATGATCCTAGGACTGTATGACAGCATCACAATATATACCGAATTTGACTCCCTTTGAAGAAATTAATTCGCCAAGTCTTTATGCAACACTGAATATGTAACCTGCAAACAACAAGAAAAATAAACTTTTTTATCAGTACTAAATCCATCTCAAAGGATATAGAGGACACAAACTCTATAAACTGAAGCATCTCAAAAAGGGATTAGTCTTAGAATGGAAATAAGCATGAAAACCTTAAATGCAACAAAACAGAAAAATTATCCTTTGGTTGTTGTTTTATATTGGCCTCCTATAACATAAAAGAAAGTCTACATTAAATACATCACCCTGACATAGGTCTTATAACATTGTAAATCTAAAAGTACATAAAACTTGTACTTGACTGGATCTACCATAAAATATCTCAAGGAACACCACTAGTTGGTTCCTCAAGGGTAATATAACCATAACCAAAATTGTCCATGGACACTCACAACCAGTATCCCAGGAGCCCAATAAGGTAAGTTTACAAAATGTAGGAATATACACAAAACAACTTGTAGGGTGATGGCATTCTCAAAATTCCCTTAGAACAAGATTGAATGATGGTTGTTTGGATTTAGCAGTAGAGTTCACTGATTGGTTTTTGTCCATAGTATGTGGATGTACTTGAAAAATCTTGCACCCAGAAGAATCTAGTAGATTTTGTCAAGTAGTAGGAGGAAATTGGTACAAAGTGTCATGACAGTAAAACTCATCAATTGAAGTGTATTTAGGATGGGACTAAAGTGGTTTTTCTGGTAGCACGAAGTTGTTTCGATTTTTTGGGGAGGAGTCAGATTTGAATTATTCATAGAAATCCTTGAAATTTATGGAAACTTCTAGGGGAAGGTAGGCTATTTTAGGCAGGTGCATGTTAAAGTTTTTGACATGAGAGGATTATCGCAAATTCAAACAATGGGTCATTATTTTGGGTTGAGTTGCTTATGTAGAGAGGAAACACTGGAGGAGCAGTGCGAGAGATTATTTGATATTGACGTGGAGGAGGGACAAGAGGAGATTAGGGGGCTGGTGGAGGAGGTTCTTAGCGGAGATAGGAATTGGTACGATGGATATGTGTATGAAGCAGTGCTCACGATTTTGGTTGACATTCTTGCTTCCAAGGAGAATTGTGTTGAGTGACTTGTTGGCTTCATCAGAGATGTTGATATAGATGTTGTTGGTAGTGCGGCTATGGAACTGGAGGAGGAATGGGCTAGTGTTCTGAATTTTTATTTTAACCCTGCAGTTATTTTTTCAGATTTTGAAGAAGATTCTGATGTTGATGATGTGGAGATTGAAACACAAAAAGAGGAGAGAAAGAGGCAGGAGAATATTTTGGATGAATCCTGGAAGGTCTTTCGGATTGAAGTTATCAATAGTGATTTGGCTACTTTTCGGAGGATGATGAATGCGGAATATAACTGGTTGACTGAGGAGAGAACTAATACATTGGTGACAATGGGCAACTGAGCTTCCACTATTGTGAAACTTATGTAATTTTAATCAATACAAGTGTCTGCATTTCCTCTACATGTGTTGTGGATAAATGTTGTTTCAGTAACCTGTTCTCTTATGTTATTATCTGGAATAGATAAAGTTACTTTAAAATTTTCTCAGTGTGGAAAATTGGTTGCTTTCATTTTCAATTTGAAAAAACAAGATTGTATGTGAAACATAATTGTTCCTTATATTTCTTGCTTAATTGGTCCTTCAAAAGGAAAGTTAAACTCATTTAAGCGAATTGTAGTGGAAGAAGTTAATTTATAAATACTTGGGAGCAAGACAACTGACAGATCCATCGAAAGAGTGGATTTAAAAATCTGTCACATAGGAGTTATATGTGGGATCTTGGAAGACATAGACTTTACAACTCAATAGAAGGATAGGAACTGATCATTACTCAATTATTTACTCAAAATAATACTTTACTTTACCATATTGAATACACTTCAATTTAATTCATGTAGTAGGATTGATAAAGCAGATAGAGAGTAGGGAATAAGTTGAGATCAGTAGGGAATATTAAGGTTAGTAGATAACATAAATAAGAAACATAAATTATGTAAGAATATATAGACTTCAAGCATAAAGATCGAATAGCTTCTATAAAAACAATCTTGAACTCATCAATAGCACTCTATTTTGGGACCTTATGCCATTCTAAGATAGGGATAAAACCAAAGTGAAACATTGAATCTACTATGAAAAGCATTAGTGAAATGAAACAACTAGTGAGTAGGTATAGCCGCCTAGGTCCTGCAGAGCCTAAAGTGAGGGATTTAGAAACTTAATTGGTTCACTCCGCAAGTTGGCCAGATCAATTGGAGATTTTCAAGATAGGAGTTGGCATTTCCTTATAACATATCCAATATGTTGATTTGAGATCCAACAGATTTCATGCTTAAGGAGTGTTGTTATGTGGGAAATGCCTCTAATGAATGATTGATATGTTGAAATGAAGAATTGGATCAGTTGGTTCCTAAGACACTTAGAGGGATTCTCATGATGCTCTACATCATGAAGAAACCCTAAGAGTACTTGAAGAACCATTGGTCACTTTGCATCACCTTCTCTACACAATCTCAACCAACTTTAGGCATTTATAGGCCCATATGACAGTTACAAACTTTAACCACTCCCTTTTCAACCAATGGCTAAGAACTAATATGCAACATTTGCAAAAATTAAAGTTGCATTTTTGCACTTTTTACAACTTTTTCCCACTTTTTGTGCTTTTGACACCTTAGACCTTAGACACCTTATCAAACACATTAAACTTAATTTGAGTTAGAGTTGTTTGGGTTTTGATGAGGCTTAGAATGAGTGATAAGTGTTTGAAGAGATCAGAGAGATGTCAAATGAATCCTAGATTGAGTTGGTAGTGAGAAGATTGAGTTTGTTGTCATAGGGAACAAGAATGATCAGTCAAAGAAGGGTTTGGGTACAAAGCAAGCAACCTACAGCTGAAAGATGAGACAAAAATACATAGGCTAATGAAAAATTTTCCAATATAGAAGACATGAGAAAATATACTATCTGAGGTAATAAAGGAGAAGAGAGAGGGACTGACCGAATGCATATATCATGATCTCCATCTCGCCAAATATTCATTTATCAGGTTACCTGGGAAGCATTTATACTTTCATTATATGCAATATAGATTTTAAATAGTGATTTAGTATCTGCCCCAACACTTGTTATCCATCTTCATAGATAACTTTAAAATGCACATACCTTACAATAAGTAGACTCCATTTTATGAGAATGAATGTCCAATGGAGAGTCAAAGCTTGGCACAGATCCCAATGAGGTAGTGTGTCTATTCTAAAACAAAATGAACAAATGTTAAGGAATGGACAAAGGAAGTGTGTATATTCTAGAACAAAATAAACTCACAAAACCAATGAGGCATGCATTCACTTGTAATGGGGAACTGTCTCGTAGAAGCATGTTCACAACCTGCAACACTGAATGTGTAACCTGCAAACAACATGCTTTGCATCAATAAGAATAACAGTGGAGCATAATGAAATATTGAAAAGTGTGTTACCTTATTGAGCTTCTCCTTGTTTCAAGAATAGTTTAATATTCTCTACTTAACTGGGCCAACCACGTGAAGGTGGAAGCTCATTTGGCCCCTCCCCCCCCAATATCACTCTAAATTCCCCATTAACGTCTAACATTCTTTCATCCATTAATGAAACATAACATTCATTCATTATCAT
Source organism: Cryptomeria japonica (assembly GCF_030272615.1). Classification (NCBI taxonomy): domain Eukaryota; kingdom Viridiplantae; phylum Streptophyta; class Pinopsida; order Cupressales; family Cupressaceae; genus Cryptomeria; species Cryptomeria japonica. The sequence goes on along the minus strand of NC_081409.1, from coordinate 898,754,199 downwards.
GTAGTATTCAATATTAACACATAACATCCATTAACATTCATTAACACATATCATTCATTAAAATTAATTAATAAGTAACATTCATCAACATTCATTAACACATAAAATCAAGTTGTTAATGTTAGGTCCAATGTGGAAAGCTAATGTACTGAAAGGAGAGGGGTGAATCGGTACTTCAAAACTTTTCTTCAACAGAAACTTTACTGTTAAGCATAAACTGAATATTGCTGAAACATAATATAAAGCTAAAACATATAAATAACATTCATACATGTTTCTGTTAGGTCCCGGTGAGAACTAAGAGGGGGGGGGGGGGCGTGAATCAGTTGTCTAAAACTTTTAAACCAAAAACAACTTAATTAATTACTACTTTAATACCGGTGAGACAGTCTGTTATACCAGTGGACAGATTTAACAAATTAATGCAATATCGGTAAAGATTAATGCTTGAAACCAAAAGATAAAATCATCCACAACACATGACACCAATGTTTGTACGTGGAAACCCTATAAGGGGAAAAACCATGGTGGGAAACCTTACCCACAATCAGATGATACTATTGCAGATAGTAAGTGTACATAAATGGGGTCTGCACATGCAGAAAGGCCAAGCCCCTAGAGCTCACTGCTCAAACACAAATGGGAGTCACACTGACTACAATTGGATGGTTAAATCCAATGAGAATGTACTACTTAAAATAACATCTTCATATGTTGGATTCAATACCGATGTAATACTAATATGCCTTCACAAAAACCTAGCTTCACCTTCAAATGATGTCATTGTGTATAGCTCTGCTTAATATCGAATATCCCTTCACAATATACCTTCTTCGCATTCCACATTCGATCTTACAATTAAGACCTTACGTTTATACCATAACCTAGGACCAATTTTAGTAGGTTGACTCTACAAGATATTACAATAAAAAAAATTTACAAACAATATAATATCCGATGCAATAACTGATTGAACATGTCAGCTTAATGCATTTACTACATTAATTAATCATCTCCATAGTGTGCCATGCTGATCTGGAAAAGATAAACCTACCAGTGCAACCTTGGACCTATTTGTCGGTAAAAGCAAATATGCAAATATGAATATACCAATGATCAATTCTCCAAGATAAGATGTCCACATGATGTCTTCAACATTACCAAGTGTTAGTGATCATTATGTCCTGCCAATGTACCATATACCAGTAACTGTGCAATAGTTACTTGCTTGCCAGTGAATGTTTGCTAGATCTCCGAAGTGCTTTTAGTAGGTGTTGACATCAATGAAAAAAGCATACCAAAATACCAACAATCTCCCCCTTTGGCATTGATGGCAACACAAGATGGAAAAAACCATCAAAGTGTCAAAACAGAAATGCCAAGTATAAAAACCAATAGTCTTCTCAAAGTAACAATCTCTCCCCCTGAGAGTAACATGAGTTTCTTTATGTTTTTTTTTACCAAGATAATGTGTTTTTCCATAGATATATCTCCCCCTTTGACATCAAATTCCAAAGTTACAACATACCAACTATTACATACAAAATACCAACCAATTTCAATATACCAACTACTCCCCCTGAGAAGTAGCTTCCTCATCAAAGCCGAAGTAAGAATATATCTCTATTAATTCTGTTGGTTGATGACAGACATCAACTCTCTAAGTGTCTATCGGTGGGGGTATGAACCCAAGATGTTCTCTAAGATACTCAAAAGTCTCCTTAGGCAAAGGTTTAGTGGAAACATCTGCAAGTTGTTCTTTAGTATTCACATAAACCAGTTGTATTTCTTTTGCTTCAACTTTTTCCCTTAGAAAATTTAGTTTGATAGAGACATGTTTTGTTTTAGAATGTAATACCAGATTCTTAGATATATTAATTGCTACTGTGTTATCACAATAGATAGTTATAGGTTCCTTGCATTTTACCTTAAGTCTTTCAACATTTGTTGAAGCCAAATTACCTATGTACAGTTAGTTGCTGCTGCAACATATTCTGATTCTACTGTTGATAAAGATGTACAACTCTGTTTCTTACTCAACCAAGAAACTAATCTGTTTCCAAGAAAAAATGCTCCTCCGGTGGTGCTTTTTCTGTCATCCACATCTCCTATCCAATTTGCATCTGTGTAAGCACATAGGTCAAAATTTTCATCTTTAGGATACCATAATCCAAGATTTGTAGTGCCTTGTAAGTACTGAAAAATCCTTTTTACAGCTGATTCATGATTTTCTCTAGGATTACTCTGAAATCTTGAAACAATACATACTGCATTCATGATATCAGGTCTTGTTTGTGTTAAATATAGTAAACCTCCTATCATAGATTTGTACCTTGTTGGATTAACTGGTGTAGATTCATCTCTTAAAGATAGTTTGTCATTTGTAGTCATAGGTGTGCTTACCGGTTTAGAGTTCTCCATCCCAAATTTCTTAAGTAACTCTTTTAAGTATTTTGATTGACTCAAAAATATACCTTTTTCAGTCTGTGAAATCTGCAATCCTAAAAAGAATCTTACTTCACCAATCATAGACATTTCAAATTCTTGCTGCATTTTGATAGAAAAGTATTTGCACAATCCATCTTCTCCTCCAAATACTATATCATCAACAAAAACTTCTATAGCTAAGAAGTCATCATCAGTAACTTTGTAGTATAAGTTACTATCAGCATTACCTTTAGAAAAACCAATTTTCAAAAGATAGTTATCCAATCTTGCATACCAAGCTCTTGGGGCTTGCTTTAATCCATACAAAGCTTTCTTTAACCTACAAACCATATCTTTGTCATCTGTCAAAGAAAATCCATTAGGTTGTTCAATGTAAACTTCCTTTTCAAGATCTCCATTTAGAAATGCACATTTAATATCCATTTGATATACTTTGTAGTTCTTATGTGCTGAAAAGGCCAAAAACAATCTAACTGCCTCAACTCTAGCTACCGGTGCAAAGGTCTCATTATAGTCAATTCCTTCCTTTTGAGAACATCCCTTACACACTAGTCTTGCTTTATTTCTGATAATTTTTCCATCTTCATTAAGTTTGTTTCTAAATACCCATTTTGTTCCAATTACATTTTTATCTTTAGGTCGGAGAACTAATGTCCAAGTGTTATTTTTCTCAATTTGCTCTAATTCTTCTTCCATATCTTTAGTCCAATATTTATCTTCACATGCCTCATTAATTGATGATGGTTCAATTTGAGAAATAAGACATACCTCTTCATTTGCCAATCTTCCTTTTGTCATAACTCCTTTGTATTTGTTTCCAATTATCTAATCTTCAGAATGATTCGATCTTATATACCGGGGTGTCTTTGTTTCCTGTTGTTCCTCAGTTACAGTGGAATTTTCAGATGATACCGGTGTAACTAGATCTTCACTCTATACCGGTGGATTTAGTGAAGTTTCATTTATTAGAATTTCTGTTGCCGGTTCAGAATCTATGTACCTTGAAGTTCCTCTGAATTGTTCATCAATCTTTACATTTGTACTTTCAACAATTTTCTACAATCTCTTGTTAAAACATCTATATGCTTTACTCTTAGATGAATATCCAAGAAATATACCTTCATCACTTCTAGGATCAAATTTCCCAATATACTCATCTCTTCTAATGTAGCATTTGCTTCCAAATATTCTGAAATATTTAAGAGTAGGAGTAATACCAAACCATAGTTAATGAGGGGTCTTACCAGATTCACCTTTGATGTGAACTTTTTTGAATGTATAGACCGTTGTACTTACTACCTCTCTCCAATATACATGTGGTAGATTTTCTTCTGATAACATACTTCTAGCAGCATCCAAGATAGTTCTGTTTTTTCTTTCAACAACTCCATTTTGCTGAGGTGTCTGGGGTGCTGATAGTTGTCTTCTAATTCCATTCACTTCACAGAATGTATTAAACTCCTTAGATGTGAATTCTTCTCCTTGATCATCAGTTACTCCTTCATCAGCAACATAACAAGATTTGTCCTTATTTTTCTTGAATCTGTATCTCTGATATTCAGGGTTAGGCTTGTATGTCCTTCTAGCTTCTTATCTTAGTCTAGCATGTCCATCAGGGCATCTTGAAGCCATTTGACCAATCTTATTGTAGTTAAAACATTTAAAGGGTGCTTTACCTTCATACTTACTTCCAACTGGACCTTTAGGCATTTTTCTTGCAAATAGTGTTTCAAATTCTTCAAGTTCTTCAAGTTCTTTCCTACTTTCCTCAAGTTCTCTTGCATAAAAGGCTTCCCAATCAGATTTGTCAAATGATGATGCAGATGATGTTGATGCTTTGAAAGCTAAATCTATCTTTATAGTAGCAACATGACCAAATTCCTCAATTTCAAAGGCTGAAAGTTTTCCAATCAATGTATCCCTAGTTACTGATGTATTAGGCATTGTTCTTAATTCATTTATAGCAGTAACCTTCATTTTGTATGCTAGTGGCAATCCTCTTAAAACTTTTGAAACAATTTCATCTTCACTTAGAGTTCCTCCACAACATTTTATACCCAAAACAATTTCATTTACTCTTTCCATAAAAGCAGAAATTCTTTCATCTTCTTCCATTTTCAAATTTTCATACCTGACCCGAAAGCTTTCAAGTTTTGCAATTTTGACTATGGAGTCTCCTTCATTCGATGTTTCCAAATGATCCCAAATAGCTTTAGCAATAGACCTATCTGATAGTCCCATGATTTGTTGATCTGTCAATGTGCTCAAAGGTGCTTCTCTTGCTTTGCAATCATTTTCTTCATCTTTAGTCAAGTTAGTTGGAGCAAGCAGACCTGGAGTAGCAGCAGTATAACCATTCTTTGTAATATCCCAAATGTCCTTTCCAATGCAATTCAGATGTGTCTCCATTCTGATCTTCCATATCCTATAGTTGGTTCCATCAAGTTTAGGACTATCCTTCTTGAAATAGTTAGTAGACATTGGATCTCCTCAAGTTGTTAAACTTTTGCAAAAGAGGACTTAGCTCTGATACCAAATGTTAGGTCCCGGTGACAACTGAGAGGGGGGGGGGGTGAATCAGTTGTCTAAAACTTTTAAACCAAAAACAACTTAATTAATTACTGCTTTAATACCGGTGAGACAGTCTGTTATACCGGTGGACAAATTTAACAGATTAATGCAATACCAGTAAAGATTAATGAATGAAACCAAAAGATAAAATCATCCACAACACATGATACCAATATTTGTACGTGGAAACCCTGTAAGGGGAAAAACCACGATGGGAAACCTTACCCACAATCAGATGATACTACTACAGATAGTAAGTGTACATAAATGGGGTTTGAACATGCAGAAAGGCCAAGCGCCTAGAGCTCACTGCTCAAACACAAATGGGAGTCACACTGACTACAATTGGATGGTTAAATCCAATGAGAATGTATTGCTTAAAATAGCATCTTCATATGTTGGATTCAGTACTAGTGTAATGCTAATATGCCTTCACAAAAACCTAGCTTCACCTTCAAATGATGTCATCATGTATAGCTCTACTTAATCTCACATATCCCTTCACAATATACCTTCTTCACATTCTATATTTGATCTTACAATTAAGACCTTACATTTATACTATAACCTAGGACCAATTTTATTAGGTCAACTCTACAAGATATTACAATAAAAACATTCTACAAACAATATAATATCCAATGCAATAACCGATTGAACATGTCGGCTTAATGCATTTACAACATTAATTAATCATCTCCATAGCGTGCCATGCTGATCTGGAAAAGATAAACCTGCCGGTGTAACCCTAGATAACCCTGGACCTATTTGTCGGTAAAAGCAAATATGCAAATATGAATATACCAATGATCAATTCTCCAAGATAAGATGTCCACACGATGTCTTCAACATTACCAAGTATCTTCCATGCCATTCCAAGTGTCGGTGATCATTATGTCCTACTGGTGTACCATATACCAGTAACTGTGCAATAGTTACTTGCTTGCTGGTGAATGTTTGCTAGATCTCCAAAGTGCTTTTAGTAGGTGTTGACATCAATGACAAAACCATACCAAAATACCAACAATTTCACTCCATAGCACATATATTTTGGTTACGTAGAAACTCTTTTTTTAGGAGAGAAAAACTGAGGTGGGGATGGCACCCACAACTTCACTACTGCAATAATAAAGGTTGCTCGGTTAGAGCTACATGTTTAGCTATTTCTGATAGCTTACCCTGTTAGGAGTATCAAGATATTTAGATCTACCTTGCTAAAGGATTTTACAACACTTATACTAAATGTTGTACCTGGTTAAAGGCTTTACAATTTATAGACTTTGTTAGAGTCTTTTACCCTATTAAAGGTTTCAATTACAACTCAAAATAATACAATCAAAATCTTTACAAAATATCTGCAAATTTACATCTGAAATGTTATAGCAGATTCTATGTGCTCAATATGAAATTACCTTGCTCATAGCATACCTTGGTAATTGATAAATCAACTTGGTAAACCCTTCTGTTTACTTTGTTCCTTAATTATTCTTTGAAATCTTTCTCGGTGACCTCTGAATATCTCTGTCAGTCGTAACAGTCACAACACATTGTGCTTTCTTATGATTTTGCCTTTCAACTTATCTATCACACATGTCTTGCTTCATACTTGTTGATCCTCATCCCATGCTGTATAAATAGATCTCTTATGATAGTGATCTGTTCATGCTTCGATCTTACAAACATGATTCATTGAATGAATAACCATACAAATTATTTCATTGGATAGATGTCCTCAAAATCATACAAAATCTTAAGGTGCAATTTTCTATGTGATAACGATTCCCTGTTCCTCGATCTTGTAACACGTTTCCACATATGTGTCCAAGTTCAATGAGTCTGGTAACACATTTCACTTGATTCATATTAACTCGGTAGACCATCTTTGTTGCTCGGTAGACATAGAGCGTTACTCGATAGACAACTCGGTGTATACTAAACTCTGTGACTTCTTTCTTCTATAACTGACTGCTTTAGTTCTTACCGACTGAGTATTTCGGTAGTATTAACCGACTAGAGTATATAGGATGACTTTGGACATAAAACTAATGACAACTTAGTAAATAGTAACAATCTCCCCTTTTGACATTAGTTGAAATGTTTGACAAAACTCCTTTCAAAGTCATAACACAAAAATCTATTTACTTACAAAATTTGACTAAACTAACAATATATACAATTGTCAATAAATAGTATACTCAGATATACTCCCCTTATCAATATACTATGCATAACTCTGATTTTGCATGCAGCTTTACTATTTTGTATTCACTGCTCGGTGTTCATTGCTCCCCCTGTCAAAATTACCTGTACATCTAGATACTCTGAACTGCTTAGCATACTTCTTCTTGTATACACTATACTCCCCCTTTTTGACAAACATTAAAACTAGTTTCCATTCGGTGGAGGTAACTAATCAAAAGTAGATTTGTAATTAGTTCGAGCATCAGTGCGAGCATTGGTAAGGGCACTCTTGACACTATCCATTAGGGAATTCTGAGCTGTAATATCAGCTAACAGTGAAATCAAACCATCTAAAGTGCTTCCCTCTTGTTGAGTGGATAAATAGGTAGCTTGGCTAATCTTCTCTTGGACGAAGGACAAGTGTGGAATGAATAAGGTTTGAAGAGTCATGACATCCATTCTTATTTTGTGCTCTTCATTCTGAAGTTCTAACTATTGAGCCATGAGAGATTGTAACTTGGTATAGAAATGCTAAATAGAATTGGGCTTGGTGGTCAACTTATTTGAGAGATCGGTGATCTCTTTTTCAATAACTTCAGTTTTATTCTTGATATCTTTAATGAATAAAGAAAATGTACAAAGCTTTTGAAATAAATAAAGAATATGTTTGAGTTGAGGGGACAACTCAGCAATGAGTCGGACTAGCTTAACTTTACCAGTAGCAATGGCTTTCTGTACCTCTTCAATCATTTTGGCAGTGAGCTCTTTGTCCTTCAATTTGCTCAGGTATTCAGATGCATCTACTCCAGATGTTTCTATTTTAGTGAGGAGTTCATCCAGTTGAATATGGATGGTAGCATCTGGTGTCACGGTAGCTTCAGGTAGCATTTATGTTAATAATGTTTTAACCTTCTGATGTTTTTCTTCTGTATAGCCATTTGTCTCTCTTGTTCTGCTTTGGCTTTGCATAGTTCCCCGAATTCAATGAGTGCTTGCCCTTTCAGTTTTGAAATGTCTACATTTGGCAACACAATCAGCTTTGATGGATCTAGCTTGAAACTATGCTTCTTCATTTTCTTCTCCTTAGATGATGAGGCTTTCATCGGTTGAACCAGTACAATGGCTTGGGAAGCTTGTTCACCCTCAGTAGGTTGTTTGGTAGAGGCAAAACTTTTGTCAGTTTCTTTAGCCTCAGATGTAGCCTTCAGTGATTCCTTGCTTGGGGTCTTGATGGCAATAGTTTTAGTGCTTGTTGGGGCTTGAGAAGTCTGTTCCCCAGTGGTCTGAGAAGTAGCTTCTCCTTTGGTAGATTGTTGACCCTCTTTGCCTTGTTCAGTGTCTTGAGATGTCTCGGTTGAAATAGGCTGAGTTACCAGAGGATAGGACTTGACTTGTTCCAAAACTGATTCACTTGATACTAGTTTGGCATAGGCATTCCCTTGTATCATCTTCTATTCCTGTACCTTTGTGTCCATGATATCCTCATCAAGTTGTATAGTACCAGCAGGATCTTGCTCGGTGATATCAACTATTTCAACTTCACCTTTCTCATCAGCACTCTTGATTCAAAAAATTTCTTGCCATTTTTCTTTTGTCTCTTTCTCTACTTCAAGATAAAGGCCATTCATCAGTTTCAAGGCTCTTTGCTTGACTAGGAAGTTTGTCTGGTAGTTTTCCAGATGTTCACTTATCTCATCTACCGACATGTCTGGAGAGAGATGTACCAGACTTCTTTCTCTTGTCTTCTTTTCCAAGTCCATAGCATATTTCCACCTATTATAATGTGTAAGTACAATGCTTTTGGAAGAGAATTAGTTACTTCCAATGGGACTAATCAAAATTTAAGAAGTGTGCAAATTACAGCTTCTTCAATTTGCCTCTTTTCTGCATCAGTTCTAGATTCATATTTTACATATCTGAATGCTCCAAATCCACCATATTGTTTCAGATTTGCACAAAAATTATCAACACTATGTACATCTTTCTTTGTGCTCTTAACAATCTGAAATTTACTTACGTCTTCAGATTCGGTGTCACTTGACTCTTTATTCAAAATGAGTCTCCGAGTAGACTTCTTATAAGTTTTTGTTACCTTAGGTATTACAACGTTTTTCTGCTTCTTACTCGGTGACACTACAGATGATCTAGTATTGGAGCGCTTCACTGGAGGAGTAGGTGATACCTGTGATGTATCCTATTTCTTCCTTTTCAAAATTTTGCCTTTTGGCAACTCGGTGCTCAATGTAATTGCTGCTTCTTGGGCTTCATATTCCTCCTCGATGATGACTTGATCGCTCTTGATAGGAGTGGAGGAAGAACCCTCTCCAAATTTCTCTATTAATACTTTGATCATTTTGGTTGCTTTCCTTGTAGCCTTAGGTACTACAATGCTCATCTTAACTTTTTCTTTGACCACTTCATAGGTACCGTACCTGATCTCAGTAGCATGCCTTGGAAGTGCAAGAAAGGTATCTATCTGTTGTTGCATAATGTCATAATCAATCTCATAACCCATAGGTGGCAAGGATTGAGTTCTTGGTTCTATTGCATTGACATAATAGTAGTTGGTGTCCACTTCAAAACATATATTATCCTTGTATTTCTCCACTAAGTGGGGTGGTATTTTGTGCTTGTTATGCATCTTTTCCTAAATTTTCTAAAGTAATCATCCATTATCTCATTGAATTTATCACCTAGCTGACTGATGAAGTCATTTATTTGATGGGTGATTGGTCGATGTAGCTCCCAAACTACATTATCGACTGATGGAAAGAATTTCTGAAAATAGAAAAATATGCATACTAAGAGTGACCCAAGCTTTAGTGTGTTTGCCGAGTTGTTCTTCGGCTTCCTTATGGTGTTGAGATTTTCAAAAAGATTTTTCAACAACACTTCGCATAGGTCAATCTTCATACCCTTTTTCACAATTTTGTATGCTAAATCAAAAGCTGCACATGGTACACTGTTTTCTCTTGCCGACTGAAAGAAACAATAACCTATGACTCTAATTAAAAACTTCAGCTCTACATCCGTAACATTATTCAATTTTAGACCTCTACAATCAGATTCAACTCCGGTTAAAGTGATCAATTCTTTTTGTGAAAACATTTTCTGAGCTCAGGCATGGTCGAATATAGGGTATCTGGTGATTAAGTGGATGATTTCCTTGGTGATTTTGAATGGTTGCTCCTCTAACCACATAAAGTCATCAAGAACTCTTCTCAAAACAAATTTAACCCATTGGGGTTTGAAGACTTGCAGGTAGGTTAGAGCTTCGGTCAATCCCTTGACTTTTATATGCTCATATTTGCTATCCAGTTTTCCATCGGTGCATAATTCATCATACGTGTCCTTGATCTCAATATGACCTATCTCCTCAACACGACACTTAGTGTAGAATCTGACATCCTCAACCAATAGAACCCTATCCAGAATGAGAGAAAATGTTGTTTTATCGTCGGGTTCGGATGCTACTTTGGGAGGTAAGAAATATTTCAATGAGGGCTTCTTAGTGGTTTCAACAACAACAGGTTTCTGAATCTTTGGAGCCATTTCAAACTTTGGATATCTACTAATGAAAGAGCTTAGGGTTCAAAACTTAACCAGCAAATGCTTTCCACTTAGTAAATATAAAGCAGGTATTCTCAACTGATATGATCGGTTGACTTGCTTGAAAAATGTGTTGAGATTGATGAATAAATACCTTGAAATTTGCTCGAGAGGAGTTTGATCGCCTTTGAATCGCTTAGCTCTTCTTTTTGAAAACTTGGTAAGTGTAAAATGACCACGCAAAAGGCTTTAAGTACACATTTTACCTTATCGAGCTCCATGCAGTTAGGTCATAAAACATTAAATGCACTCGGTTCCATTAAATCTTTTTATGCTTTTACCGACTAGACAGGCTTCCTGCATTTATTGACTTCTCTGGTACTCCAAAAGACTAGATAAAATTTCAAACTTGCTATTGCATCTTAGCTATGCAGATTTTGGAATTAAGTACATGATAAAATAGGAACTGTTAAGATATAACCTTGAGAGAATGTAGTCCCTTCATACCTTTACCGATTAATTTGAAATAGATGCACCTAACTCGGTAGGTAAGGTGCTTTCTTCATTAGTTGACACATTTTCCTTCTTTTTCCAAATCATTTGTAATTTGCTTCTTATTTCCTTAGTATCTCCTCTGGGTTGATCTCTACAATCTCTGGCCAAGTGTCCAACTTTGTGACAATGAAAACATGCCATACCAGGATTTCTCCATGATCTTCGATTGTTCATTCCAAACCTTATAAAGCAATTGGCATTTATATGTCCATGGCTTCCACAACATTCACACCATATCCTTGTATTGTAATCCCTTGGTACTACAATATATTGTCAATTAGGATCTATGTAAGTTCAGTATCTTCTAGTATTTGCTCGATGTGTAGAACACATATAGTTCTTCTGCTTAAACCAACACTTCTCGGTACTGTGTCCATATCTATTGTAGTTTTTACAAAACCCCTTGAATTTTGCCTTCTGATAATTGCTAACAGACTTTGTCCTACATTGATTAGATGTGTGACCATACTTATTGCAATTGTAACAATAACCATTAAACCTAGTGACATTCGGTTGCTTACCTTTTCTGATTTGGCACATGTTGGCAGTATGTCCTTGTTTTCCACAGTAGTTGCAAATAGGCTTCTTTCCTTTGATGTTCTTCTTGTTTCTAGCTTGTTTTGATGATTCTCCTCTCTCGGTGATGTGGATTCCTTTCTCGATAGAGTCTTTCCTTTGTAACCGAGTCCTGCAACTTTGTTGGGTCGTTTTATATTCAATTGCTCATCCAACATCTTTGATGCTTCATAACTTTTCTTCAGTGTTTCTTTTGACTTCTTTTTTGCTTCAAGTTCATCAGTCAATCTTGATAGGTCATGTTTCAATGCTTGATTCTCATTTTCCTTTAGATTTGCTTCATGATGTGCATAACTTAATTGATCAGATAGATTTTGTTGAATTCCAGTCATCCTTGTGATCTCATCATTCTTTTTAGACATTAATGCTTCAAGCTGTTGTTTCTCCCTTTCCATATCTCTTATGTTAGCCTCAGCTGTTCTCAATGCATCAAGATTTTCAGTCATCTGTGTGCTGAAATTCTCATGTTCTCTTTTCATTACTTTTAGCTGATCAGTCAGTGCTCTATTCTTTTCTTTCAATATTCCAATCATTTCTTCAGTCTCTTCAGATATACTATTCTCAGATGATGTCTCAATTTGTTCCACCAGCTCTTGTGAGTCTTGCAAATCATCAAACAATCTTCTTCTAACTTTCAGTGATCTTTGCATTTGTTTCTGCATGTCGGCAATCACTTGATTAGCATGATCCAATTCATTTTGAAGATTCACAATTCTCTGAGATTGTTTGTAGCCTTCTATTGATAAGATCTCTCTTTAGGCAGTTAAACCCTTTTCCAAGATTGAAGCTCTGATACCAATTGTTAGGTCCAATATGGAAAGCTAATGTACTGAGAGGGGAGGGGTGAATCAGTACTTCAAAACTTTTCTTCAACAGAAACTTTATTGTTAAGCATAAACTGAATATTACTGAAACATAATATAAAGATAAAACATATAAATAACATTCATACATGTTTCACTCCATAACACATATATTTTGGTTATGCAAAAACTCTTTGTTAGAGAGAAAAACTGCAATGGGGATGGCACCCACAACTTCACTACTGCAATAATAAAGGTTGCTCAGTTAGAGCTACATGTTTAGCTATTTCTGATAGCCTTCCCTGTTAGGAGTATCAAGATCTTTAGATCTACCTTGCTAAAGGATTTTACAACACTTATACTAAATGTTGTACTTGGTTAAAGGCTTTACAATTTATAGACTTTGTTAGAGTCTTTTACCCTGTTAAAGGTTTCTCTTATAACTCAAAATAATACAATCAAAATCTTTACAAAATATCTGCAACTTTACATCTGAAATGTTATAGCAGATTTTATGTGCTCAATATGAAATTACCTTGCTCATAGCATACCTCAGTAATTGATAAATCAACTCGGTAAACCCTTCTACTTAGTCTGTTCCTTAACTATTCTCTGAAATCTTTCTCGGTGACCTCTGAATATCTCTGTCAGTTGTAACAGTCACAACACATTGTGCTTTCTTATGATTTTGCCTTTCAGCTTATCTATCACACATGTCTTGCTTCATACTTTTTGATCCTCATCTCATGCTGTATAAATAGATCTCTTATGATGGTGATATGTTCATGCTTTGACCTTACAAACATGATTCATCGAATGAATAACCATACAAATTATTTCATTGGATAGATGTCCTCAAAATCATACAAAATCTTAAGGTGCAATTTTCTATGTGATAACAATTTCCCATTCCTTGATCTTGTAACATGTTTCCACATATGTGTACAAGTTCAATGAATCTAGTAATACGTTTCACTCGGTTCATATTAACTCGGTATACAATCTTTGCTTCTTGGTAGACATAGAGCGTTACTCGATAGACAGCTCGGTGTATACTAAACTCTGTGACTTCTTTCTTCTATAACCGACTGCTTTAGTGCTTACCGACTCAGTATTTCGGTAGTATTAACTGACTAGAGTATATAGGATGACTTTGGACATAAAACTAATGACAACTTAGTAAATAGTAATAGTTAACATATAATAAGATTACAATCATTTTTTTTCTCTTTCTTTTTGAAGCTTGGAAGTAAATACTAATTGGACCATCAGTGTCTTCATCATTTATACCCTCTTTAGTTATTTTGCCCTCTAGTCATGATCTAGTTAATGTATGCCTAGTCCTGTACTCACAATGAGGACACGTATGCAAAGGGGGGTTCACTGCAATAACAAACAAAAGGGCTAAATTCATGAGTTTTATTATTATTGTTACAAGTATTTCATTAATTAAAATAAAATTACAGGGGTGCTCTTTACCTGATGGGGCCACATCATATTCCTAATCATTTTGTCCAGCCTCATCCTCAACATCCTGAACACCCTCTAAATCCTTTGGAATTGAAACATGAAAGGTTACATTAATCAATACACCAATTACAATTAAATTTGTTTAAAGGAATAATAGTGGTCCATCACATTCCTAATGTTGTCTACTTGGATCATGCTCAACTTGGTCACCACGGTCTACATGCTCTAAATTAAAAACAAAAAAGGTTACATTAATTACTACACCAATTTCAATTAAAGATGTTTAATTGTATTAATCATTACATAAAAGAAATTGTTTAGCACATGAATACTTCCAGCACTGGGATGCACACCACGACCTTCATCATGTGTAGGTTGTGTTCCACCCTGTTCAGGCTACATTCCAACGTCATGTGCATTGTTATGATTTCTTGATTTTTTAAAACAAATTTAGTCCCATTATGTTCGAAATTAACATCGAATATATTATTGCTCAAGTATTCAATTTTATATAATTTTCATTTATCTTATTTGCTTGTGTGATAGATGCATCTAAATCTTGTGTTTTCCCACTCAATTCTCTTAGGCATTCAGCCACGGCTCCATAGCCTTACTGGAAGGCAATTTTCATGTCATCTTCTATGCGCACTCTATTGAATTTAGAGCCCTGCGTTTTTTCTTAATATCATGAATTTTTCTTGTATTATTTAATGATTAAAAAAAATTATTTACAATTTATTATTTCGATGCGATATTTCATTTATTGATACTTAAAATTCGTGTGGCAACTTTCGTATAACCACCAGAGCTGAGTTTGTGTTGCATGTTCTTTTCTAGTCTTACCTTAGTTGCCTTTGATGTGTCAAGCAGTCTATGAAAATTTTGAAATATGTTAGATTATATAAATATAAACAGTAATTAGTACATAATTACATTCTTAATAGTATCACATACCTTCTTCTGCCTGGTGGTGTATTTATTTTTTTCCTTTCAACTCTCTCCTTTGCATCCAAAATCAAGTCCTTCCACTCCCTCTCTGGAATCATGGGGGGATGCTCATACATTTTGTTCTTCTCTAAATGTGTCCTATACTGGTCCCTCACATACTTTAGATGTTTGCCAGCTTGGTCAAGGACCTTTCTTTTCTTGAATATGTCATTTCCGAACAACCCAACCAAATGGTTTATGAGTTCATCTTTTAACTTTTTTTCTTGCTCATTCTATTGTTTACATATGGTGGGCCCGAAGATCTCCAATGTAATTTCATTAAGATTTTTTTTTAAAATATCGTTTCCTACAAATAAATCATGGCATGATTAGTCCAAAATGAGTGATCAATAAGTAAATTACAATTAAACTATATATAATAATAATTTTAAAGTACCTATAACCTTCTCTATCTTTATGGGAAGCAAATATTCGGTCACCACAAATATGACCGACAACATTCCCGTACTAGCAATACGGGAAGATCCATAAAATGTTGCTATGGTATCACCACTAGTGGCCTCTGCATCGTCATGTACATGTCCTGCTGCAAAAAATGAATCCACTATGAAATGCCACCAAGAAAGAACACTTCAAGGGAAATAAACACATAACAAAAGAGAGAGAAAAAGAAGGATCTACCAACTCCAGTGTCAGTATGATGTGAACTAGAGGGTGTCTACATGTTGTGTGTTGTCGACATTGTAGTTGGCAATATAGGTGGGGATGATGGCTTCTAGTGAGGTGGTGTTTGCACAAGAACATGGACATCACTTGAAAAATAATACATTAAATATACAAAACATTAAATATACATTAAATATACAATACATTAAATATATAAAACATTAATCTTGTTAGATGTCTCAAACCCATCCACTTGGTGTATCTAGAAGAGTTTATACTTGAATTATGCCTCTTATATATATTGAAATTGTTGATGAACATGTTGAAAGGGTAGATTGGATCAGTTTGGATCCTTGGAAGGTTGGTAGTTCCATTATATTGATTTAGGAATGCCTCTGAAATGCAGCCTATATTGCAAGGTTGAACGGATCATATTAGGATCAAAGTGATAAATCTTTGGTGTCTATGCATCAATGAGAGGAATCATGCAATCAAAATAGTAGAGATCAATATTCAAGACAAAGACCTTAGTTAAAAAAGAAGTATTGGGGCTATTATGAATAATGAATATTTCTATGATCTGTAAAAGAGGAAACATATGGTTTGAAAAGATATCAAAACACAAGTGATAGTAATCACATGTTTGATAACAACGAGCCTGTGAACACATAAAGGATATATCAAAGTATCAAATTAGTTTTAATGTATGGAACATGGTCATCACCTGACCTACCAAGAGTACCCTGATCATGACCATCAGCTTGATGAGGATGCAATATTTCCTGTAAAAATAACATGTACATATTTTAGTTCATGACATAAAAGAGTATAAAATATAAACCATTTTTGAACTTATGTTATAATTAAAGATTTCATTACTGCTTACTTCCAAGTTTTGTGCTCTCTGCATCAATTGTTGCACCCACTTTTATTGCATTAGTTTGAGGGACTCGGTGTGCCAAAGAAAGAATTTCTCTATAAAAAATTTTTTCGATCTTTCTCATTATTTTGAAAAGGTTTGTGGAATATGTGATGTCATCATCGCATAATAGTGAGCCCAGCTCTATATAGATGTCATCAAGTAATGCAGGTGCCTTTCCCCGAACATTCATATGTGACAAGAATATTAGTAACATTCTCAAAATTAATCCAAACCCTAAAGAAAAGAACATAATAATATAACATTTTGCTTCTATCTAATTTGTAAAATTACAATGAGGTCTACATGCTGGGTAGAAGGGTTGGGAGCTACATCCTTGTCTATTCTATGTGTCGAATGAATGTCACCCTGTGACAAAGATTAAATATAAAAAAACATTAGCAAAATGAAACCAATAGACTTAGCAAAAAAACTTAATAATACAATCCAGTAATAACACCTAATACCCCTAGCATGTTTGTCATCACCAAGCTTTTGTATTTAACATGGAAAAAGGTTGAAGCTACAAAAATTTTCTTTTACTCAATACAAAACCTCACGTACTATAACCACAATGTCCTAAAATCATCCCTAATAGACCTAAGAAAGATTAGCAAAATAGCCCACATTAAGTAGCATTTTATATCGAGATAGCTAACCCCATCTAATAAGTCATTATTGGACATAGTTATCGGCATAGCTATACCAAGCGCAAACATTGATATGTATATCAGAATAATTGGAATAGCAATATTTCACAATGTTGAGAGCGTAAGGTTATCCCAATACACATCTAGGGATCACTTATAACAATAAAGGGCCCATCAGAATAACATGTAAGATCGGGGTAGGAAAGGAAGGCTATCAAAACAGTGTAAACTATCTCGATGGAAGAAAGTTTTGAAACTCATCGGAATAACTTATTAGATCAAAGTAACCTATCAAGCACATCCCGACTAGTGAAACTACTCCAATATTTAGGAAATAAAGTAATATCAGGAAAACTATTCTAATAAAGGAGTCTGCAAACCAAAAACATAAACATTGAAAAAGCTTAGTCAGATTAGTTACTCCGATAACATACCATGAACTGGGATACACATGTCAGGATGACTTATGACGAATTTAAGGATAAAACCTCTATTGATATAACTTATGAAGACGGGAGAACACCTTTTTGCTTCGGCGATAATGAAAATAATATCGATGAACATAATCTAGGAGATGTTCGGGATAGCTTGCAAAGTTGGAATAACGCATGAGAATATCTTGATAGATGAAGTTATCTTGATCAATGGAGTGATGTTAGGAGAACTATCTCAATTTAGCAAGAGATCATTGATAGGGACAAAATAAATAAGACCCTTATCGGAATGACTTATAAAATCGAGAAAACAATCTTTGGAAAATTTGATACTAAAAGTAATACCAATGGGAATTGTCTGAGACATTATCGACATAAATAGTTGAAGATCAAAAAATAAGTTAACAGTTACTTCTCGGTATAGCTCAAGCCAAAATGATGCAAAAGGTAGATAGTTACTAATGTATTTGTTGGCATATGCACACTCCAATGAGACATTGTATGTGATTGAAGGTTTTGTCATTGATGGCAACCTTGCAATCCTATGACACCGGCAAAGGCATTATACCGGCATCAGCAGATCACACTCTACACCGGCACCAGCACAGAAGAAATGAAGTATACCGGCATAGAGGCCGATAGGATTTTGTTATATTATATTTTGATTATTATTGTAAAACTTTGTAAGCCGACTTGGCAAATTGTAAAATGACTCTTATATATAAAAGAGATCATTCTAGACATTTGATATAGGAGATATAAGCATAAAAGAAAAATATTAGGTAGACCTATTGTGCGAAATATAGGTTAAGGGGTATATGTAAAGAACAAAGAAGGAACCGGTACTGAATTTGGCATTGAAGATGCTATTGTAAATCAGTACAAGATATTGGATTTGTATAATCCTTATTGTAAGTCAGTGAGACTTCCCATTGAGCAGTGAGCTCTAGGCAGTTGGCCTTCCTGCATGTGCAGGCCCCTATTGTAAGTAATATTCTCTTATTGGCCAGTGAGTGAATATTGTGGGTCACAAATCCCACCGAGGTTTTTCCCACACCAGGTTTCCTCATTAAATCCTTGTGTTATGGTGTTCTTTTCATGTGGATGTTCTTAATTCTGTTTATTGCATTATTTCTTGCATACTAGTACACTGTTATATTATGTTCTGCATGTTTTAATTCAAGAAATTCTATTCACTAGTTAGATACTGATTCACCCCCCCCTCTCAGTATCTGTGGGATTCCTAATAATTGGTATTAGAGCTTGGTCCTCTATTTTCAAAAGCCTAACAGCTTGAGGAAGATCTTGACACCGGTAAAGATGGAAAATATGCTGAAGCCACTGGAAGGAGCTCTTATAGACTATGATGCAGAGAAATTGAAAAATATCAAACTAGAAGATGATTGAAGGGCAGCTCAGGATATCATTTAAGCACTTCAAGAAAATTTTACTGTTGCAAGAAATAAGAGAGGAGAAATTTGTGAAAAATCGCAAAATGAGAATGATGAAAAGGAATCACTTAATGATATGATAAGCAAGTTGAAACAAGAGAACATGACAACAAGGAATGATATGCAGGATATGACTATGAGATTTTGCAAAGAGATTGAGGATAGGAAGAAGAATGAAGAAGAATTGACCAGAAGGCTAAGTGATGCAGCAAATGAGAACACAAGACTTAGCTATGAAAATGACATGTTGAAGACAGATTTGATGCATACTCAGAATGACTCAAATGAACTGATGAGACAAAAAAAAATCTTAGAAAGAGAACTAGAAACTGCAAATCAACATAAAGAAAAATTCAAGAAAAGCTCAGAGGAACTTGGCACCTTGCTGAAGAATCAAAAACCTAAAGGTGACACTTCTGGAATTGGCTTTGAAGTTGGTGAATGCTCCAGTACTGCAAATACTCAGGATCACAGCAAACCAGTAAGACAACCTAATGCTTATAAATTCAATGGAAAATGCTTTAACTGTAATAAGTATGGTCATAGAGAAAATGAATGTAGATCTAGAAATTATCAGAATATCAACACACCCACTAGTCAATGTTCTAAATGCAACAAAGTTGGTCACAACTCTAAAAACTGCAAAATCAACGTGAGATGTTATGTTTGTGGAAGATTTGGACATTTATCTAATCAATGTAGAACACAAACCGACATAGGTTATGGGAAAGCTATTCAGAAAAATAATGTAACTTGTTATGCATGTAACAAGATTGGCCATATTGCTAATTTCTGTAGAAGTAAAGGAACACCGGTAGACAATAAAAGTTCTAGCTTGAAAGGTAAAGAAAAAGTTGAAGAGGTTAAGCAATAATTCTCAAAACAATGGATTAGAAAAGCTGATCTAAATATTGGAAATAGTTCTCCATCGGTAGAACGAGTCAATACTCCACCGACAGGAAAGAGTGATGCTTCATCAGTAGGACAGAGCAGTGCTCCACTGGCAGGAAGTTCTTCATCTAATTGAAGAAAATTTCCTTGAGGGATTGGCAATCTAATGACACATGTGCTATTATTCCCTCGGTTAGAGATAAGAAGTTGGAAATTACCTATTACCGGCAAACAATGTTAAGTGGATACTTAACTGGCATGCAATTAATGTGGTAGATGCTGAAAAGACACTAGAAAATTAAGGTTTTGGCTCCATTTCATTTCACCAAGATTTCAAATTTACAAAGAGCGCAAAGATTCTGAGCTAAGACATTTTGAGCAAGAAGCAAGAACACTCCAAGAAATCATCCATCCTAAAGGCAGTAAAAGGTATTTAATCATGGCATCCACCTCTGCAATTGAATATATAGCAAACCCTACTATTGTTGAAGTGATAAAAAGACCTAGGCCCGTATTTCAGTTAGTTCCCGAGATAGAAAAGAAAGATGATACCTTAGGTGCTTTTTCTCAAATTCCTAAGGGAGTTGTCTATGCTAAAGACCCCAGAATGGACATCCACTGCAACATTGAGGAGTTAGGAGATGAAGAAATTAAAACCATGTTTAAAACTATGATATGTGATAAAACCGGCAATGTAAAAGATGAACACAAGATCATTGAAACCCTAGGATTTACAGAGATCCTTAGCATTCCTGAATTTCCCAAGGATGTGATTAGAATAGTCTTAAGCAGGGTACATGGTGAATTTTTCTAGTTAGATGCAGTCCACAAGATCACTAAGGAAGCTGTGAAAGTTGTCACAGGGTTACCGACCACCAGTAAAAGACCAGATAAAACCAAGAAAGTATCAAATGACCTAGTTACAAACCTAACTAGTGCAACATCCGACAAGAGGTCCCTAAGAGTTAACGATGTAACAGATATCAATGTAAGATTTATCAGCATGATATTAGGGTATAAGGCTACTCATGCAAATAGACTTAATTTAGTTTCAAGTTTATGCATTAAGAGTGCTGATGATATGGTCACAGACAATGCAAAGATTGATATATGTGAGTGGTTAAAAGATGAATTAATTGACAACCTTGGAAAGATTAAGAAGGACAAGAAAGGAACTTTCAGGTTTGGAAATCTGTTAGTATTTCTGATGCTACATATAACAAAACAGGTTCCCGATATAGGCTACAAAGAACTTGCATATGATATACCGGTAGGCAAACAGTTAACAGAACTATTCAATAACATGGGAGAAAACAAGGAAAACAATATTCATGACTTCTTTCAAGCATTAAAGGCCAAAATGAAGAAAAGAATAAGGTTATCACAAAAGATTGTTGACAAATACAAAGATGAAATATACTTTGTCATCAAGAAAGATGAAATCTGGATGGAAGCAGTCATCCCTAGGACAGTTTGGGTAACCAAGATGGGCTATGAAACAAATGATCACATAGTTGAAACATATGCTAAAACACTTCTGGAAGCCCCCAAAGAACCTAAGGAAGAAGTATTTGGTAGTGCAAAAACCATTGAAAGCCAAATACAATCAAAGAAAAGAGTGAAAAAGGTTGAGGCAGTTGTAAGGAAAGGTTCCAGACAAGCAAAAGCCATCAAAGAAGATGTATTGAAGAAAACCGGTATAACAGAGGATGAGTTAGCAGCTCCACAACCTGAAACTCACCTATCACCAGTAGGTACTTCTTTAGGGAGTGACATGCCTGCAACTTTCAAAAGAGTTGTAAGGAAAAGAGATCCCTCACTGGCAACCACACCCTCACCCAGGAGGACAAGGCAAAAACAACAAGCAGTGAGATCTCTGGTAAGAAAGGCCACACCAAAGAAGAAACTGACACCCAAGAAGAAGAGGACAAACAAAGACTTGGCCCCTCTTGATATACTGCTGAATGAAATCACAGAGGAAGGTAAATTGAAGAACATAGAGAGAATATATGACACCTTAACAGTTGATGAAAAAGAACAAGTTGAAAATAGTGTTATATTACATATGGATATGTACAAGAAGTTTTTGATGGAAGTAGTCAATGAAATTCCTGATGAGCTATTTAAAAGACTAGAAGCAAGAAGACAAGCAGTAATAGAACTAGATAAGAAAATAAAGATTGAAAAGCTACTTGTTGAATATCTGGTAAACTCACCCAAGGAAATTGATAACCTAATTGCTCAAGCCAACCAGACAGTATTTTCTACTGCACACCGGCACGTTGCTTTAATGGTCGGAAGAATTAATGAGGTGACTAAGGAGACAGAAAATGGATGGGATATATTCCTAGTTGAAAAAGAAAAACAAGAAGAGTACAAGAACCCCAAACCCATAAAATTTTATCAGAAAGATAGAGACAAGGGGAAAGGTAAAGTTGGTGGACCACCTAGTATCAAGGTTAGAGACAACTTACCCCCACCTCCTTTGATTACTCCACCGGTAAAAACAACAGCTACAGAAGATCAACCGGTAGCTGAGAGTATGGATGTAGAGGATAATAATCCTAATCTTGAAGTCTTATATACTATGGATGTTGATACTCAAAAGATCAACATAGTGGTAGACAAAGATACAACAGATAAGACTGATATGGCTAGTGAGCCTCCGGTAGCTGAGGAAACTGATAACTCACAGGAGAAACCAGCAGAAGATAAAGAACAAAAGGTAGAGACTCAAACACAGACTAAGACAATGCAACATACAAAGAAACAAACAGAGCAAAAGGCTCTGAAATAGCAACAACAACAACAGCAACAGGAACAGGTACATAAGGAAACAGTACCACCGGCAACTAGTGAAGTAGCAAAACCATTGCTTAAAGAAATGCAGACACAAACAGACCTACCAGAGGTCAATACAAGCTTGGTTACTTCCGCTAGTACTCAGATTGTTGATTCATCATCAAGCTTCAAATCAACTAATGTGATTGAGGTACTATTAGATTCTATCAAGAAAATAACCAACTGTAGCTCACAAGCTTACAAAGCAATTGATGATACCATACCAATTTTGAAGGTAATTGCTTCCTACTGTAATATAGACAATAAAGATTTTGTAAGACAACTTGATACACTGTGTAAATATATCACATAAAACATTGAGAAAATAAAGGAAGAGTCATTAAAGGATAAAGTAGAAGTTGAAAAAAAAAAATTCTTTGATGAGCAAATAAAGAAGTGTAACAGAGATTTTGACACACTTCTACCGAAATTATGTAATTTATTGAAAGAGTACAAAAATCTGTACAAAGATACCTGTAAAACAAACTTTTTGACTGTAGATATAGACAAGAAGATGAGCAAGGTATAGGATGAGATCAATAAACTTGCAGATAGTTTTGTCAAATCACCTGATACACTATCAGTTTTTGAGGAAAAGATAACAAATTTTGAAGAAGAATTACTTAAATAGGAAAGAGAGAAAGAAAGAATAGTAAATAAGGCAAAGCATTTGAGATCAAAACTAAGTCCAAGATTGGACTATCTAGCATCTCTACGGAAGGAAGTATCTGAGGCACTAATACAGGGAAGGAAAACACCGGCAGAGCATTTGCAACATCTCACCAATATAGTAAAGAGAATAGAGACAGCAATAAAGGATAGCAAGAAGTTTATGGATAGTATAAACTTGATTTTGGGAGATCTTTTTCAAATTGTAACCACCCAGTTACAAGGTTGAAACTACAAACTCTACTGACATCTTGACAAACTTTTTCATTGATGCCAAAGGGGGAGTAGTAGGATGAGAAAATTCAAATCACTGGAATCATATGCTCTGGGGGAGCTCACACATTTCTGGTAACATTTTTGGACTTCACATTTTTGGATACATTTTTGAAATTTCTCATGAGTGTTGCCATCAATGCCAAAGGGGGAGATTGTTGGCATATGCACACTCCAATGAGACATTGTATGTGATTGAAGGTTTTGTCATTGATGGCAACCTTGCAATCCTATGACACCGGCAAAGGCATTATACCGGCATCAGCAGATCACACTCTACACCAGCACTTAGGACACTAGCACCGGCATAGAAGAAATGAAGTATACCGATACAGAGGCCGATAGGATTTTGTTATATTATATTTTGATTATTATTGTAAAACTTTGTAAGATGACTTGGCAAATTGTAAAATGACTCTTATATATAAAAGAGATCATTGTAGACATTTGATATAGGAGATGTAAGCATAAAAGAAAAATATTAGGCAGACCTATTGTGCGAAATATAGGTTAAGGGGTATATGTAAAGAACAAAGTAGGAACCGGTACTGAATCTGGCATTGAAGATGCTATTGTAAAGCAGTACATGATATTGGATTTGTATAATCCTTATTGTAAGTCAGTGAGACTTTCCATTGAGCAGTGAACTCTAGGCAGTTGGCCTTCCTGCATGTGCAGGCCCCTATTGTAAGTAATATTCTCTTATTGGCCAGTGAGTGAATATTGTGGGTCACAAATCTCACCGAGGTTTTTCCCACACCAGGTTTCCTTGTTAAATCCTTGTGTTATGGTGTGCTTTTCATGTGGATGTTCTTAATTTTGTTTATTGCATTATTTCTTGCATACCGGTACACTGTTATATTATGTTCTACATGTTTTAATTCAAGAAATTCTATTCACCGGTTAGATACTGATTCACCCCCCCCCCCTCTCAGTATCTGTGGGATTCCTAACAGTATCCATATTTATCTATAGCGACTAAATTGTTAGGAAGGCGTCAAATTTAGAACAGTGACGGAAGGAATTAAGCCAATGTCAGACATCATAAAAAAAATTCAAATTTTGAAGAGATGGAACATTGATTTGAATAATTAAGACACATTTATTGTTATAGGAATGAAATTCTCTGAGAAATATATCTAGAAGGATGTTGCACCTATAATTATAGGAGCTTGGAAACGACATTAAGGCAGGCTAAAGATACAGTAGAAGGCGGCAAGTAAGTGCTCTGATCGATCCCCTATGATTGTTTCAAATAATCTGTTGAATTGCTTACAAAATGGAAAGCTCTAGTGGTTCTACAAAGAGAGAAAGAGGGGAAACAAGAAAGGGTAAATGAAAGAAACAAAAAATAGATGAAACAAGTACGAAAACCAAGGGGGAGGACAGAAAACTAAATCAGGACCTACTGGATCAATTTCCAGGTTCCACCCCTAAACCTATGAGGTCCACAAAGTGGAAATTAGAAGATAATTATGATGATGTAGGAGATGTATACATGACTGTTAGGGCATATGATTTATTTTTCTTTCACCTTACAAAATGAAGTAGCACAAGAAATACACATATTACTCAATTGGTTAGGTATTAGGGTTGAATACTCCAGACTTTATGAGAGTCGAATCCATGATTATTGTGGTGGACATTCAATCCCAAAAGGCCAGAGAGTTTGATTTTGCCACATTTGTAGCAAGGCAACTTGTGATGGGACTTACAACCATCCAGAAGGACTCTTCAAAGATTCATTTTGCACACTATTCCCTACTCATGCATATGGTGTTGTTCTATGGGCAAGAGATAGGTTTATAACTTGACGAAATAAGGATAAGAAGATATGATGATGACAACCATTCTCTACCAGTCCAATCATGGACTTCAATATGGGATTGCAGATTTGTCAGGTCAAATTACAATCATTTTCAAGAATTTTTTGTTAAAACACTTTATAGGTTTTATAATTACCCTTGCAACTTCACACTTTTAGAAAATATAAAGAGATTATTAAGGCCTGTAGATTTTGGAGGACCAAAGACTGTTAAACACAATTGGGGAGATTGGTACTACTTCTCTGATGTAACCATGATAAGGGTTTATGGCTTTGAGGGTGCCCCACTATTTCTGCCTAAAATAGTTCCTAACAAAATAGCTTATCTAGAGATCACAAGGCAAATGGGGGAATCAAATTATATGCATTTAGTTTCACATGATAAGCACCTTACAAAATGAAGTAGCACAAGAAATGGCCCTGATGACCCCTAAAAGAGGAAGGAAGCTTCTCAAAGATGGAGGTGTTTTGATCTTTCTTGGATGGGATATGAATTCAGCCTTAACATTTGACAATTTTCTTCATGATATTGATGCCAAGCACAAATTGACTCCTGAGGGTGTGACCCAAGTGTACATGGGATCACTATATAACCCTGACAAAATTTCTATGCGAATATGGTCACTGTATCCTCCAAGTAAGAATCCTATGGTTATTGAGACTCAAAAATATTTTGGACACATCATGACCTTACAAGTTGGTGAGACAGATTCCATAATGACAGTAGATTTGGGAGTAAATATAGCCAAACTGAACAAGGTGCAGATTTAATTCTTGGTGAAGGAGAATCAATCAAACAAGCTTGAAATTGTTAGGATGAGAACAAAGGAAGATCATTCGAAATAAATATTAAAACAAAAGGAGCCACAAAGATTGTTGATGTAGGGCGAGAGCTCACAGGCCCAGACCAAGACTAGTAAATTGAAAGAAGAAAACTAGCAGTTGCAGGCTCAATTGAAAACAATAAAAAATGAAACCATGTCAGTCTTGATTCAAAGAAGGTTCACTAATATGATGACATGGGTGGATAAGTACTCAGACATATACAACAAGAACAATAGTGTTATTGAAGAACATGAACAGTTGGATAAGAGATTGCATGAGAGATCCCAGGAGTTACAAAATGGAGATGAAGCACAGCCTGATGCAATGTAGAACTATGAGTATTTGATGAAAGCTCGCAAAGAATACCTGAGAGAGTTAAGAGAAAAAAGAGTAGCCTTCCTCCATAATAGTACAAATAATATTCCATCCCTAATCAAAAAAGATGGAGAGCAGAAAGAGAAAATGGCTTGGATCTGTGAATGTCAACATATACTCAAAAGTGCACTAAAAGTGGTTGAAGACCAGAATGTTGATAAGGTGGCGGACTTCATGGAAAGCATGGTCCTAATGGAGGTGGAAGCCTGAGACATAATCTATGATTGTGATACTAGATACAATGAGAAGTATCTAGCACATTTAACTAATGTTCATTTATGCTTAACTAGATGATTAGTTGTAGGTTTCATCTATTCTCAAAAGAATTCACTCAAAGGGCATGACCCTTTGGCATATTATATAATATTCAATGTAATCATTTGATGAGAACAAGTTTGGAAGATAGAAATAGATAGCTATAGAAAAAAAAATTGAAGTATATCTCTATGTTTCAAGTCAAAAGACTTTATTTTCAAGATAATACAAAGAAAAATAGTTTTCTTATTTTCAATTGTGTTGTGGATTATTTAATCTCAAATCAATTCTCTGTTATAACCATTTAAAGTAAGTGGTTGTTATCTTAAATCCTTGTGTGAATATTTTTTATTATAATTACAAGTTAGAAGAATATAAAGTGCATGTGAGACAAAAGGTGGCTATTAAAGAGAAAGCAAGTAATTAGTAAATGGTTTCTATAGGGTGTATTGACTTATACCTATCGATCCATGATACTATGAAAGATCCTCATCAAAGGGGTTTAGGTTCTTGCATATGTATTTCATTTATCTTATGTTAGCTAAAAATTACATGATACGTATGCTAAAAATTACATAGTAGACAACATGAACAATATGCAGACATCATAATCATTTTATATTTTTAATTCCTTATCTTTCATTTATCTAGAAAGTGCAGGGTCCTCAACAAAAGGGTTGACGATGTCTATAGTCAATTACCTATTTCCACCAAGGATGACAGAATCACATAAAATATATATATGTAATCATCCCCAACAATTGAGAATCATAAGCATTACATGGTACATATGTTAAAAATTACATAGTAGACAACATGAACAACATGCAGACATCATAGTCATTGTATATTTTTTAATTCCTTACCTTTCATTTATCTAGAAAGTGCAGGGTTCTCAACAAAAGGGTTGATGATGTTTGTAGTCAAATACTTGTTTCCACCAAGGATGACCGAATCACACAAAATATATACATGTAATCAGCCCCAACAATTGAGCATCATAAGAATTACATGATACATATGCTAAAAATTACATAGTAGACAACATGAACAATATGCAGACATCATAATCATTGTATATTTTTTAATTCCTTACCTTTTGTTTATCTAGAAAGTGCAGGGTCCTCAAAAAAAGGGTTGACAATGTTTGTAGTCAATTACATGTTTCCACCAAGGATGATAGAATCACACAAAATATATACATGTAATCAGCACCAACAATTGAGCATCATGAGCATTACATTTGCAATTTGATAAATAATAAATACATTAAATATATTAGTAATAGAAGCTTGTATCTTAAATCACATATGTATCATCATAAACATGTTGTAATCCATCATATATGTTTTAATCCATCACATATGTATCATCATAAAGATGTTGTAATCCATCGCATATGTATCATAAATCACCATCCATCACATAGCTAATAAACAATCCACATTCAATAAATAAACACAAACTTCAAAAAATGTCACACAAAATGAGGGCTAGCCAACACTCTATCTATCTCTATCTCCTAAGGGTGGCATTACATAATATACTAATCGCATACCAATACATTTCATTTGTGTCATTGATCTTATTCTTCATCCAACTCATCATCATGACCATCATGACCATCATCATCATCATCATCATCATCATCATCATCATCATCATCATCATCATCATCATCATCATCATCATCATCATCACCACCATCATCATCACCACCATCATCATCATCACCATCATCATCAGCAGCAGCAGCAACATCATCATCATCATCTTCTTCTTCTTCTTCTTCTTCTTCTTCTTCATGAACATTTCCATCAGGAACATCATCAACTAACTGTCGATCACGATAATCATCTATATCATCTTCTACTTATTTGGTATGTTCTTCTTCCATCACATTATACTTTACTGGTCTTCCTCTTGGATCATGTCTAACAACAAATGACTAGCCTGGTTTATGAGAAACCTCTGAGTAAAATACCTGCTCACATTGGCTTGGAAGAACATAGGGATCATTTCCAACTCGGTCAAATGACCTTGTATTAACCATTGTAAATTGATTATCATTTTCAATAACAATTCTATCAGGATCAGTTTCATTCAATCGTAGCCTATACTATTTGACGACTAAAAGAACTAATTTGAAGGACCTAAAGTCACACTCAAGTATATCATCCAAAATCACATAGTGTCAATTTTCTAAGACTCGAGGATGTATGTCACTTCTAGATGAAATTTTAGTCACCTGAAATACTACACTTATTCTAGAATCACAAGTTTTCTTTGTGTCGTCCAACTTTTTGATGCAAAATTTATGACCATTGCACCACATAGCCTTGTGGTGTTTCACTTGCAAAATGTCAAACATATATAATATGTACATCATTACAATTGGAAAAAAATTAAATAATATGGGTGATTAATATATTTATATGTACCTTTTTATCTCTTAAACCATATGTTAAATCAATTTCCCTTTGTGTAATACTAGAATCTCCATTAGGGTGAGCTTCTTTAACCAATGAAGCCACACCTTCCCATGTTAATTTGCGACCAGATTGTTGACATCGTTGAATCCATACCATCATCCAATCAAGATTGTTTGCAACATACAAATGTAGTGCATCCCACTCTCGAGCAACTGTACAAAAAATAACTAGAAATTTACAACTGAAGTAAATTGAAGATTACGAATAAATTAACTATAATATATATAATAACTACAATATTGAATAATTACCTCTCACTTTCCTCATTCTACCTTTCCCCATTAGGTACTCCCCTTCAAATTTATTAATGGAGTTGGGATCCCAAATATGATCCACACGGATCTTTGTCACGAACTTAGGAAGGTATTCAGTAATGTACACTATAGTCTGGTATACCATATATCCCTCCACCATAGAACCCTCATGATGTGCTCTTTTTTGAACCAAAGACTTCAAAAATTTCAAGTGCCTCTCAACCATCCACATTGACCTTGTGTGTAGAGGTCAACACAATTCAATCTCCTCAACTTGGTGTATGAGGTAGCGTTCTTGTGCACTGAAAAAAGTTGAAGGTAGACACTTTTGAATTTCACACATTAGATGAGGAATTTTTCTCTTCCAATATTTTATATCTTCTTTATGAATTTCTTTAGATGGCAACCACCTACAAGAGATTCAAGAAACAAATATATTAACGAGACTACACAAAATAATATACAATATATTACATGACAAGTAAATAAAAATCGCAAATATAATATCTATACAACAAATTGAACAAATAACACTACTTACCTCATGTATTTTCCAGTATCATATATAGCTTGCTTGACATTATTGTCGAATTGGTCTGGGAGAGATAGAGGTAGAACATACTGCAACAATTATAAAATGACCTTTTTCATTGTTCTCTAACATAAAACAATGAAAAGTACATGAAGTATATAAATATATAGTAAATACACAAGAACATGAATTACCTTAATGAAGGTATGTCAATCATGCATTTTCATCCCTGGCCCAAATTCACTTTTCTTTGTTATGAGATTGCTTATGTTCGCAAAAAATCGTGTGGGAAATCAAAATTTTCATATGAATTCTTTAATAGCATTGCTTTGTTGCTCTGTTAATAACCAAGGAAGGGCACTTATATTAATATGATCTCCATCACTATTTGATTGAATGACATTTTTCATTGCATGATTGGATTCCTAAATGTCACTACAAATTTTGACAATTTTTTCTTTGTCACTCCTTTCATCCAATATTTTTCATAATGTCTCTGTTATATTCTTTCCAATATGCATATTATCAAACAAATGCACAATTTATAGATTCTTTTAGTAGGGCAGCCTAATAAATTATCTGGGATAACTTTTTAGTCCCTTTGGAAGGTAGTCATTAATGCCTTAATGACCTTCACAAGGCATATAAGTTTAAAAAGTTAACAACGACAATCAACATCAATTACATCGTTAGTATATAAAACACAATAGAAAAAATATAAATTCCAAATGTAAACCATTAGATGGAATGACATTACCTTGACGATTAATTCTATTATATTCCAAATTCCATAGGGAAGGTGTCATTCTTCGTGTCTTTTATGTAGTCTCTTCTTTCCCATTGAAAAGGTATTTTTTAGTATTTTGACTTATGATTTTTGTGGAGGAAGTACTTATACTCATCAAACACCTACTTTCCTAAACTTTTTGAATGACGAAATTTCATCTTTGGACCACAAACTGGACATGCAAATTTTCCCTTTGTTTGAAGACCTACAAGATCATGTATAATTGGATTAAATATGGTAATTTTTATATTTATAATTATGTGCAAGTTGAACACTATAACATACCACAAAAATGTGTTAGACCGGGGCATCATGAATTGTCCAAACAAGCATTGCATGGAATTGAATTGTCTTTGTCCTATTGGCCTAGAGATGTCATACATACTGACACCATTCCATAACTCCAGCAATTCGTCGATAAGAGGCTCAATATATGCATTCATATCTTTAACTTGGTACTTACCTAGTTGAATGAACAAAAACATTACATAATTATTATGACCATTTTGCTGCAATATTTATAATTTAATGTAGATGACTATTAAATGAAAAAAATACTTGGAACAATCATTGCCAACATTATGTGCTCCCTCTTTACTGACATCCATGGAGGAATATTATTGTTGATAACAAAAAAAAGCCACACCGAGTAAGTAGATCTCAGCTCTCCAAATGGATTGACACCGTCTGTTGCCAATGAAAGCTTGAGATTACGAGGTTCTTCTTTAAAGTGTGGCCACTTTTTGTCTATGTCCATAAATGCAAAACCATCCACAACCATTTGAATAATGCCATCTCAACTTCTATTGTGTACATGGTCATCCATAAATTGCGCCAAGCTTTCACACCTAAATAATCATTGCAAACGCGGAATAATGGGAATATAACGAACAACCTTGTGAGGCACCTTTTTTGTTAGTAGATATGTTTGATATCTACTCATATGACATTCAGGACATTCTGTTGCAAATTTATGTTGTTTATGATATATAATATGATCGTTGGGACATGCATCTATTGCTTGATACTCCATTCCAATATCTTTCATAATGGCAAATAATTATGGGTATGAGCGAGGTCGAATATTTGATGGTGGTAACAAAAACTCACCTATCAATCTACAACCAAAAATAAAATTTGTTAATATAAATAATCTTAATGGTGCATGTTTCACCCTTTATTAACTATAATGAAATAACAACAAAAATAGATGAAAAAAGATGACATGAGATTGTTATGTTGGATAAATTGTTCATAACCTTCAAGTTCACCAACAACAATACAACGGAGAGAAGAGTTGTTTGGGAGCCTTCGTAAAGGGGCTCATATGCCTTCTCAAGTAGAGGTACATCATGAACAACATCAAAGTCATCTTGATCATCATGATCAATTGTGCTAGCACTAAATGTGTCATGGATCAATGTATTTGTACCATCATCTTCAAATATGTTTTCTAGAGCATGATCATCTTCTTCCATAGGATCATTATCTTCAGCTTCGATATTCACACCTTCATGTTCCTCCACCTGGAAAACCACATTCTCCGAGTTGTGGCAGTCCATATCATGTGCCCTAGGGCACTCCACCTATATAAAAATGATCAACATAAATAAACCATGATCATGATCTCATCATCAAGTGATTTCTTATGTATATAAATTGTTAAAACGATATAATGAACAACTTACCAATGGATGATAATCATACCCCCCTTCAATGTGACCGTGTTGCCTACAATGTTTCTCAGTTGTTGTGATTAGAAGTCTTCTAGTCTTTAGGCCCTTATAATTTTTGCAGGGACAATAACATTTTCCATTACCTTTTATTTTCAAGCTAGACCACAATCTAGCAATTGTCTCCTTATTTTGTTCTTTGCTAATATTATCTAATATGATCTTTCTTCACAGGCAAAAAAATTGGGCTATAGAAACTTCGTTCTATAACCTTCACAAACTAAGCAAAATGATGTCACGAGTACGGAAGTCTTCTTAGAACTAGTTATAAAGAACTTGAAATGCTAGTTATGAAATGATGTTTCAGTATAATATACCAAATTGAAATACTTAAACATAGAAAAATTGCAAAATGAACCAAAACCATTGAACATTCAATATAGTAACATAGTACTTGGGTACTCCAAGTACCCGGTACGGGGACATGCCAGAGATGGGTAATTCGAGGTTTTGTGGAGATCGACATAACACCAATTTCAGGTTAATAAGAAAACTTAAAGAATAGGTATAGATCTTATCCTAGGCATGACCAGAACAGGAGGCATCGCTATCATCATGAACAACAGTCATTGATAGATCGCAAGAGTAGCAGTTATATTACAACAATGTCAAAGCACTCTAATAAGATCAAAGTAGTGACCATTATAGTATGAGTACAATGAAACTAATAATACTTAACACCATAACAACACAACTTATAAATAAACCAAGATAATGTGGATGCATATATATTGACACTTTACTGCGCTATGAAACAATAATATCAATGCCTACAAAGTAGTGGAAATGCATGAGTTCAAAGACAACCTGAGTTGGCCTAGTGGTGGAGAACTTGCACTCTTCAAAGAGAGGTCACAAGTGGTGCACGAGAACCAGAATGCTAGAGTAACACACAAGGATGGTCATGTGATGATGAGGAGCCATCATGGCCATCTTAAGAATTGCAATGAAAAACTTCATGGTTCCAACTTTGTTTGGTAAAAACACCTTCAAACTCACAATCAGGACCTATCTCCAAGATCCACCATCATTATTGACTCACTCACAATCTCTTTGCTTCTTCAAATGACCACTATGGTCAAGCCTTCATGCATTAGGCCTCAACACCCTTAGCCAACCTTTCACTCCAAGCTTTATCTCACAAACAATGCTCTTATTGGTCATAACATACTCCGGTCTGCAACTTTTGTTTGAACACATACCCATTCCTATGAAAACATCCTTCATATTGACAACTCAACAACCCTTGTATTGACAACTAGGCTCCACTTCTTGTGGTAAAAACCTAGAGTCACCTACACACAACCAAACCATCCCCATACTCCAAAGCACTCACAATGGCTTATCAACAACTTCAAACCTCTGTAAACACATTAAACAACTTATATGGTTATGTGGTGCAGGGCACCTAACACTCCAAGAATGTAATTTTGTTTCTTTCAAGTTTTGTGTGTTGTCTTTATGATTTATAAAATGGACCAACCATTTGGGACTCAGTAGAACCATGGTTGAGTTATCCAAGTTTTGGTTTGAGTCATTTGTGTCCAGAATGCTATCAGCCTGAGAAGTGAAATGCTAAGGTAGATCACAAGAGTAGTACTCCAGATGAATTTTATCATGTAATAGGGGTCTATTGTTTTGTTTTTAGGTATTATATGGTGTTTGAGGACCTTCAGGAGTATTGAAATGCAGTAGAATGCAAAGTTGCATCTTAGGAGTCAAAAGATGTAAATAGTTGCTGAGCAACATTTTGCAATTTTTGCAAAAGTTGTATTTTTGGTAGATGGCATTGAAAATTTGTTTGAACCAACTGAACCAATAGAATAAAAGCCAAAATTGACTTCATTGTACGGGTTGGACAATTGTGAATGCAAAAACAAGTTTTTTCTTTCTGAAGCAATCTTGTCTTTCACTATTTTTGACAATTTTCTCTTGTTTTCATTGCTTAGTTCGGTCCAGTATGGACTTGATTGTACAATCTCATTGCAGTTCATGAGTGTTCATTGATTTTACTTTCCAATAAGTTGGATTTTTATGATTAATAGTCTATAGTTGCATATATTTCATCCATCCTTTGCAACTAGGTATAAAACCCTTGCAAGTAGGGTTTAAGAGTAAAAATGGCTCTAACCTAAGCATTCATTGATGGCACCTATTGAAATCAAGAGGAATTATAGGTTAGGGTCTATACGTAGGTTTAGGATAGGTTTTTTGGTTTTGCAAGTCCTTGTGGAGGATAAACAATGAAGCCCTAGGCTCACTGCTCGGAGTGGGTGAGTTAGCCCAAAAGAAGAATGGTGTTTTTAAGAGCACAAGAGGATTGGTACAAGAAAAATTTTCATATGGTTAGAAATCCCTAAATATTCCCTTGAATAATCCATAATTTTTTGGAGCAGATGTTCTAACTGGCTAAGGGTTTGAAACACTTCTTTCCAAGTCACCCGGTGAGGCCTAAACCATTGACATTAGTGCAGTATTGGAAACCCTAGGTGTACAGATAACCTAGATGCAATATTCTAGTATTGTCTGTAACTTAGAAAAGGGTACTCAAATATATAATTTATTTCTATCCTTGTTTGGGAAGTTTGAAAACTAAGTCCCTAAAACTGCCAAGGGAGGGCTAATTCAATTAGGCCTATTTGAGCCCGGTAGAGACCTAGAAAGGTTAGGAAACCATAGAGAAGGGTTTGGTGATGCTAAAAGCCTCAAAAGACTTCAAAGAAACTATGTAGATGCATTTTTGAGTCCTTGGAAAGAGGTTGAGTGTTGTGATTCTTGCAGGAGTTGTTGGAGCCTTGGAGTGGTGCCAGAAGATTGAGGTGGCAACTTCAATAGGTGGATTTGATTGTCTTAGACTAGTGGCTATACCTTGGAGGAAAGCCAAATTCGTTCATACCTTGGAGGTCTCAATAGAAAAACCCCTACTAAGTGCCATTGGATGGGCGGGAGTAGTTGAAGGGTTGAGTAAGACAAGTCAACCAAGAAGGGAGTTGGGTCTAGCTCCAAAGATAACTTGGATGGATTATCCACCTATGGAGGAAATCTCAATGGAGAAGAGTTTCTAGATTGGATAGAGGCCTTAAATAATCATTTTGATTATAAAGAGGTAGCAGAGGAGAAAAGAGTAAATGTGGCCAAATCAAGATTGAGAGGATCAGCGTTAGTTTGGTGGAATATGATGCAAGAAGAAAGGATACAAGAAGGTAAGAAGAAGATAACTTCATGGGAGCATATGAAGATCAGACTTAAGGCTCAATTTCTACCAGGGGATTATAAAGTTAAAATCCATAAGAGACTGCAAAATCTGAAACAAAGGAAGTTAGATGTCCATGCATACACTGAGGAATTCCACAAACTTGGTTTGAGGGCTAGGAAGCATGAGAATGAAGTGGAGAAGTTAGCCAAGTACATGAATAGCCTTGGACAAAACATACAAGATGAGATAAGTATCCTCACACTAGACACTGTCCATGAATGTTTTCAGTTGGCCTTAAGGGAAGAGGAAAAGATCAAGAGGACAAGTGAACAAAATAAAAAACATAGAGGTGGTAAGAATTTCAGAAGTAGAGGAACCTTTGGTAGAGGGCAGCAATCATCAAGAAATGAAGATCAGAAAAGCCAAGAAGGCAGTGGGGACTCTCAGAGAGGAACATTTAGAGGATCCTTTAGAGGAACGAGCAATTTTAGGGGCAGATTTGGAAACTCGGGAAGATGAAATATAGTCTTCACTGGTAGGTGTTATCATTGCAATCAAGTTGGGCATACCATGAGTAAGTACGTGGGAAAAGCCTCAAGTTCATCAAGCTCTTACATGGGTGAAAGAAGGACTCAATTGGTGCAATAGGACACTCAAAGTGAGACCTCTCCAATCAGCAAGGTAGGGCCAGTGCCAGATGGAGAAAACTTGAAGATGAGAAGGACAATGCTCAAGATACCCCAACCTCAAGAGCCACTACAGAGGAAAATTTTGTTTAGGACCACTTGTAAGTCACATGGGAAAATTTGTAAGGTGATTGTAGATTTGGGTTCTACTGAGAACATTGTCTCAGTTGAAATGGTGGACAAACTCAAACTGACAAGATTACCTCATCTCACTCCTTACAAGGTTTCATGGCTCAACCAGGGTCAACATGTTTTAGTTGATGAACAAGCATGGGTGGAATTTGAAAGTGGTGAGTATAAAGACAAACTACTATGTGACGTATTGCCTATGGATGCTTGTCATTTGTTGTTGGGTCGTCCATGGCAATATGATGTGAGAGCTAGTCATGATGGAGAAAAGAACAACTATCTCATCATCAAGAATGGGAAGAAGTATCAAATGGATCCCCTACCTAATCCAAAGGAAGAAAATAAAATAGGTTCAAGTGTGATGCTGATGAGAGGTAAGGAGTTTCTCAAAGTATTAAAGCAAGAAGGTCATCAAGGCCATGCTATAGTGTTGAAGCCTAAAGATGAAGCTAAGGCATATCTAATGAGTGAAGCACCTCAAGAGGTGCAAGTTCTACTCAAATAATATGAAAAAGTAACAAGAGATTACATGCCTAATTCTTTTCCTCCAATGAGAGATGTGAACCATCAAATAGACTCAATACCAGGGGCCAATCTGCCTAACAAAGCTGCCTATAAAATGACACTTAGTCAAAATGAAGAGATCGCCAAACAATTGCAATAACTCTTAGACAAAGGGTTTATCAAGAAGAGTTTGAGTCCATGTGTTGTTCCTACTATGTTAGTGCCTAAAAAAGGAGGAAAATGGAGAATGTGCACTGACTCCAGAGAAATCAATCAGATCACTATAAGGTACCAGTTTCCCATGCCAAGGATTGAGGACCTATTGGACAATCTAGGAGGTGCAAGCTATTTCACAAAGGTGGACTTGAAGTCTGGTTATCATTATATCAGAATCAGAATTGGAGATGAATGGAAGACAACCTTTAGAACCAATGCAGGCCTATATGAGTGGTTGGTGATTCCGTTTGGCCTCACCAATGCACCTAGTACCTTCCAAAGGCTCATGAATGAAGTCTTAGTTGAGTTTATTGGTATATTTGTTATTGTGTATCTTGATGATATTTTGATCTTCAGTAGGTCCAAGGAGGAGCACGTCAAGCATGTGGAGATGGTCTTGAAGAAGTTTAAGGAGGCTCAACTCAAAATCAACCTTGAAAAATGTGATTTTTTAAAAATAGAGCTTGTATAGCTTGGTTTTCTTATTTCTCAAGGATGTTTAAAGATGGATCCAAGTAAGGTAGAAGCAATACTTAATTGACCTATCCCTAGGGGCATAAGTGATGTTAGAATTTTCTATAGAATAGCATCTTTTTATAGGAAGTTTGTGAGAAACTTTAGCCATGTTTGTGCTCCTATACTCAACACCATTAAAGGAGGGATTAAGTGTCACTTTAAGTGGATAGATGAAGATAATAAGGGGTTTGAAATGTTGAAAGCTAAGATAGCAGAGCTGCCAACCCTTAGATTGCCTGATTTCAATCAGTTGTTTACAGTAGAATGTGATGCTAGCCAAAGGGCAATAGGGGCAGTTTTAAGCCAAGAGGGTCATCCTATAGCCTTCTTCTCAGAGAAGTTGAATGAAGCTAAGCAAAGGTAATCCACATATGACTTGGATTTTTATGCAATGGTACAAGCATTTAAGAAGTGGCGTCATTACTTGTTGCCCAAAGAGTTTGTAGTCTTCACTGATAACCATGCCCTTAGTTTCATCAATGAGCAAGATAAGTTGAACCAAAGACACCTAAACTGGTTTGAATACCTACAATCCTATACATTCACTATCAAACACAAGAAATGGACATCCAACAAGGTAGTTGATGCACTAAATAGGAGAGTTGTGACTATGCAAGAGATACAATTGAAAAGTGTGGGTTTGAGGGAGTTAAAAGACCTCTACAAGGATGATAAGGATTTTGTAGAGATATATAATGTTTGTACTGATTTCTCTCACACCTCTCATGTCTCTTATTCAGAATATATGATACAGGAGGGTTTATTGTTCAAGGGACATCTTCTTTGCATACCACAATGTTCAATCAGATAAAATATTATCCAAGAGAAGCATCAAGGAGGGCTAGGAGGTAATCTTGGAATAGATGAGACTTCAGAGCAGGTTGGTAGGTTTTATTATTGGCCCAAGTTGCAATCAAAAGTGAGAAGGTTTGTAGAGCAATGTACAATCGGCCAAAGAGCAAAAGGATCATCCAGTAATGCAGGTCTATATCTATTGGCATTTTGAGTTTGTTGGTATTTTGCATCAAGATTGGATTAATGATATGTTGTCATTGATGTCAACTGAACTGATAAATGGTATTCATATTATTGCTGATATTGTTGTTTTTGATATTGGCTAGTAACCGGTAAGAAGAGATTTGTGGAAGATGTTGTAAACCGTATGTTAAGTTTGTGATTTGAACCGGTGTAAAGGGTTAAACCTTTCTATGTAATGTAACTGGTAAACCCTATCAGCTATTAAACCCTAACCGACCAAGTTTGATGGTTTATTATCTGATAAGTGGTAATGATGGAGACACGTGTGATCATTTGATTAAGGAGATATTCAAATTATTTTGGCACATTTTTTCTTGTCTAGGGAAGGAGAAAAGTGGATTGCATCTAATGCATAGCACGTAATGAGTTACAAAGTCCAATAGAGTGGTGATCATGGAGTGGTTAAAATTGTCTTGAAGAATGTGAAGAGATTGTCATGATTTCTAATGGTCAAGATTGTATCGACTTGTTTGTAATCTCGATGATGAGAATTAGATTTTTTGTTGTGTTATAAACCTAATTGATTTCTATTTAAGGTCGATGAAGTTGTTTGTTAAGGTGGTTGGCAAGTTTGATAGAAAACTTGTTGAGTGTGTAGTTGTGAAACCGGTGAATGGATCTGCACTTTGAGTGAAGACAAACTAAAGGTTATAGAAGGATCTGATCAAGCAAAAGTAGTGTTATTCAGATAGATCAACAAAACTGTTGTTTTCTAACAATTACTGCAGAAGTTAAATCCCTTAACTGGGTAAGCTCTAACAAGCTTGGTTACTCATTAAATCCTCTAACAAGGGGGTCCATTAGCTTGGATTCTTAAATCCTCTAGCGAGGTTACTCCTAAAAAGGTATTGTGCTTCTGACAAGGCATATTTGTAAAATCCCTTAATCGAGTGATTCCTAACTAGAATTAGTTCTTAACGGGACATATTGTAAAGCTCTAATAGGCTTTAGCTCCTAACAAGGCAAACTTCGAAAGAGTTTAGATAGCTATCCTTGTGAGTCTCATCTCACCGTGGTTTTTACCTATTTGGGTTTTCCACGTATAAACATTTGTGTCAAGTGGTGAATACTTTGGTGGTTGTGATCTTGTTTGTTGATTTGGTTAATCTATGATAAGGCATGTTAAGTAGAAGCATTCAGAGATGAATATGTTGAGTTATGATTAAGAATTGTTGATATTCACAAGATTGAAGTTGTTTACTGTTAAATTTTTCATAACAGTTAAACCAGTTGATGTCAAGAATTCTTATGAGTATTGATCTTGACTGAGATATGATTACTTTATTTGACTGAGGTTGAGTTTGGGAACTTTATATCAGTTTGTTTGAGTGCAGTTCATGAAAGCTGCAACATACTCTGCTTCCGCTGTAGACTGAGAGATACAACTCTGCTTTTTACTCATCCATGAGACCAGTCTACCACTGAGAAAGAATGCACCACCGATTGTACTTTTTTGGTCATCCACATTACTTGCCCAATCAGCATCTGTGAACACTTTCAGATTGAAATCATTGTTGTATGGGTACCACAATCCATAGTCAACTGTTCCCTTCAGATACCTAAGAATCCGCTTGACTGCAATCAAGTGGGATTCTCTTGGACTTTTCTGGAACCTTGCAGTAATGCCAACTGCATGTGCAATATCCGGTCTGCTATGCACTACATAATGCAACTTACCAATCATTGATCAGTATTCCTTCTCATCAACCAGTGCGGAATCATCCTCTTTTGACAATTTGCAACCGATCACCATCGGTGTACCAACCGGTTTGCTATCTTCCATGCCAAAGGTCTTCAACACCTCTTTGACATATTTGGACTGAGTGATAAAGATTCCATCTTTCATCTGCTGGATCTGCAGTCCAATGAAGAACTTAATCTCCCCTATGAGTGACATCTCAAACTCGTTCTTCATCTCATCAGCAAACTCATGACTCATCTTGTCATCTCCACCAAAGATAATGTCATCAACAAAAACCTCATAGATCAGGATCTGATCTCCTTCAGATTTCAAGTAGATATTACTATCTTCACTTATTCTCTCAAATCCAATCATCACAAGATGGGAATGTAGACATTCATACCATGCTCTAGGTGCCTGCTTTAGGCCATATAAGGCTTTATGTAGCCTGCACACCATATCACTATCTTCAGATAGGGAAAACCCCTCTGGTTGCTCTATATACACCTCCTGTTCAAGTACACCATTTAGGAATGCAGATTTTACATCCATTTGATATACCTTGAATCCTTTAAAAGCTACATATGCAAGAAGCATACGAACTCCTTCCAATCTGGCTATAGGAGCAAAGGTTTCTCCATAGTCTTCTCCTTCTTCTTGAGCATATCCTTTGCACACCAATCTGGATTTATTCCCAATCACTGTGCCATCCTCATTCAGCTTGTTTCTGAACACCCATTTGGTGCCAATGACATTTTTATGCTCCGGTCTGGGTACCAAGGACCATGTACCATTTTTCTCTATCTGGTCAAGTTCCTCTTCCATTGCCTTGATCCAGTCTTCATCTTTATGAGCCTCTTTGAATGATTTAGGCTCAAATTCAGAGATCATACATGAGTTTTCTTTGGTCTTTCTTCTTGTAAGGATTCCTGCATCCTTATCTCCTATGATCTACTTAGGATCATGATTGAGCTTGACATACCGAGGAATGGTCTTGACTAGTTCTTCTTGCTTTTCCTCTTCATCCTCATCTTCATCAGTATCAACATTCATTGGTTCAGGAACACTGTTACTGGTACTTGGTTGACTGGCAACCGGTTCCCAGAAGGTTGCAATCGGTTCATTTACAGCTTGCTCACTGCCAGTTTCCTCAGCTTTCTCAAAGGATTCATCAACTCTTACATTGATACTTTCCATAATTCTCTGAGTCCTATTGTTGTAACACTTGAGAGCTTTACTCTTGGTGGAATATCCTAGGAATATTCCCTCATCACATTTAGTTTCAAATTTGCCCTGATGTTCACTCCTCTTGATGTAATATTTGCTACCAAATACCCTAAAGTAGCTAACCACAGGTGTCTTACCAGTCCAATACTCATAAGGATTTTTGTCCTTACCTTTCTTGATAAGTACTCAGTTCATTGTGTAGACTACAGTGCTCACCGCTTCTCTCCAAAAGGTGTGAGCTACCTTCCCTTGAATCAACATGGTTCTAGTTGCTTCAACCACAGTCCGGTTATTCCTCTTTGCTAGGCCATTTTGCTGTGGAGTCTGGGGGGTAGATAGTTGCCTCTTGATGCCAAATTCTTCACAATACTTGTTGAATTCACCAGAAGTGAATTCCCCTCCTTGATCAGTTTTGAGACACTTGATCCTTTTACCGCTTTCCTTCTCCACTAATGCTCTGAAAGCTTTGAATTTCATAAAGGCTTCAGACTTGTCTTTCAAGAATGTGACCCACATCATTCTTGAGCAGTCATCAGTGAGAATCATGAAGTACCTATCACCCTGCACACTTCTAGTTTTCATAGGACCACACAAATCAGTATGCACAAGATCAAGCAAGTTGTCAGCAGTGAAAGATTTACCTTTAAAGGTTGAGGAAGACATTTTCCCCAATTGACACTCTCTGTACAAGGTATTATCCGGTTTGCTTAGCACCGACAACCCTCTAACTGCCTTCACCTTACTAGCCTTCATAATGTTATCAAAGTTTACATGCCAGAGTCTCATATGCCATATCAAGCTATCATCAAACTTATCCATAAGACATGTACTTATATTTGCATTTAGATCAAATAGG
The DNA here is from genome assembly GCF_030272615.1 of Cryptomeria japonica. Lineage (NCBI taxonomy): Eukaryota > Viridiplantae > Streptophyta > Pinopsida > Cupressales > Cupressaceae > Cryptomeria > Cryptomeria japonica. The sequence continues at coordinate 898,711,177 of NC_081409.1, read as the reverse complement.
TTACCTTTGGTCTACATGCCGGTGGCCACCAATTCACCATCTTTTCCTTTGATTCTGCAGACTCCATTCTTGAATTCTAGAGTGAGGCCATTGTCATTTAGCTAGGCAACACTTAGAAGGTTGTGTTTGAGACCATCAACCCAGTACACATTGTCAGCACTGCTCTTTCCATACAGAGAGATGGACCCTCTGCCTTTGACCATGCATGGTGCATCATTGCCAAAGCGAACCACACCACCATCATACTCCTCCAAGGATAGAAACTTGCTCTGGTCACCTATCATATGGTGAGAACAACCACTGTCAATGATCCACTCATTGGAATTATCAAACCGAGAGACAAGTGCCTTCTTGTCTGACACAATATCTTCATTTTCTTCATCCTCTGATTCTTCATCTATGACACCTTCATCAACTGCCACAAACAGTTTCTCCAGTTTCCTCCTTCAAATTTCTTGAATCGTTCTAGTTTGTCCTTGTTATCGCCATTTGGACAGTTTATAGAAATTTGTCCTATCCAGTTACAAGAAAAGCATTTCAAAGGAAGCTTACCTTTGCATTTACTGGTTCCTTTAGGAAGCTTCCTGGCAAGGAGAGCTTCAAATGCCATCAGAATCTCCTCATCATTCATTTCTCTGCTCTGTCTAGGTTCACCACTAGTGCTAGCTTCTTTTCCTTTTTTGTATGGTATAGCAGAGGCTTTAAATGTTGATTTAGTCTTTTGAACACTACCATAAAAACTATTTAGCTTATAGGCTGTCAACTTGGCTATGATGGAGTCCAAGGATACCTTAGTCTTGTCTATTGATCTCAGCTCCTGAATAGTAGCAACCCTTATTGCATAGACCTGCAACAAGGATCTCAGGACTTTGCTTACCACAATGGAATCTTCTATTTTACCACCTGCACTCTTGATTTCTCCAACAACTATTTTGATTCTTATTCCATACTATTGAATGGTCTCACCTTCAACCATCCGCATATCTTCAAACTTCCCTCTCAGGCTTTCTTCCTTAGCCTATTTTACATGTTCATCACCACCATAGATATTTTCAAGAGCATCCCATACCTCTTTCAGATTTACCTTGTCTTGAACATCAATAAACTCAATGTCAGATAGACTACTAATAAGGGCTTCCATGACTTGCCCATTTTCTTGTATCTCTCTCTTTTGGTCATTGGTGAGAGTACCGGTAGGGACAACATAGACATTCTCAACATAACTCCAGTGTTGAGCATCCATGCTTCTGATGAATATCTTCATCCTATCTTTCCATATACCAAAATTTTCCCTGTTAAACTTTGGACCTTCCCTCTTCATCATTTGACTGGGATCTTTACCTCAAGCGGTTAAGCTTACAACATAGAGGACCTAGAGTGCTCTGATACCAATTGATAGCTCAATGATGAATGATTAGTACCAAACCGGTATTGAGAGGGGGGGTGAATTAGTATAGGAAAAATACTATCCAAAACCGGTTTGTCAGCAAATACTCCAAGTGACTGGCAAGCAGTGACACTAGTTGAAACAGAGTGCAACCGGTAAGACCCAAAACAACTAAAATAATCATAAACCAGTTACTCACTAATCTTTCCTCTTAGCTCAATACTATAGTACCATTACACCCTCATGCATGAACAGGTAAACTATCATCAGATCTTCACAATAGTTAGTTCAATATGTTTTATAGACATGCATAAAATACAGAACCATCATATGCTCAATAGGAAATAACAAAGCATCACAAGATAAAAGCATCACACATGACACACATATTTTTCACATGGAAACCCAACTAGGAAAAACCACGGTCGGGATGAATACCCACAAGCTGCTTTTTGAACTCTTTAGAAGTCCACTCTATTAGGAGCCTTGTCCGGTTAAAGACATTACAATAGGTTGTGCTAGGAACCAATCCTATTAGGGATCACCCGGTTAAGGGATGGCTATAATACCTGGTTAAGGGTTAAACCCAATTAGGGTTACCTTGTTAGAGGAATTCAAGAACTCAATAGCTAAAGGATCTCCAGAGCTCTATAGCTTCCCAGAACTCAATAACTTCAAGTTACCCTGTTAAGGGATTTGTATCAAGGAAGTTAAGGCTACCCTGTTAAGGGATTTCACAACTGTTGAAGTGGTTAAAGATCAACAGGAATTACAATGATTTGATAACAACACTCAATGCTAATGCAGATCCGTTTTGGCTCTTCTCCACCTTCTACACATTCACTTTGTAGGTATCTCTTCTCTCCTTTGGTCTGGCAAGAATTACGTATCACTTCCCTTGGATACACACATACAACTTTTGCCAACAACTTTAGAAAGAAACACAACATCGACCTTATAAGAAATAGATAGGTCGGTAGAAAAAACCCTAAACCCTAAACCTGTTAGGTTAAGCAATTCGAGTGGTTTGATCCTGATCGTTGAATCATACTGCATTAAATGCAACAATCTTGAATCGATCTCAAGACATTCTCCATCGTCCATCATCCACCGATTTCATGGCGGCTGATAACCCATCATGCGTTATCACCGTTTGACAAACTTCGCAAATTCCCAAGATAGATAGGGATAGTCTCCTTCATGCAAGATCCTTTACGTACACAGGGCTTATGTGGCAACATGATCTATTCTCCGTTATTGCTAACTCATCACACAAAGATCACCAATTGAGTCACACAGGCTTGAGGTACTCCAACCGGAAATATTGAAGTGGAAACTACCTACCAACCAGTAGTCATACAATGCTTCCATGTGCCAATTCCCATAACTACATGTCGGTTCACCTTGAGCAAATATACCGCTTCACTTTGGCATATATACCAGTTCACACATATGTTGGTTCACTCTTCTCACATAACACATGTGCTGGTTCACTTCATATCACATATTGACATCAATGACAACATACAATATCATTATGTCCTCATACCGGTTCTCATAATGCCAACAATATGAAGTATGGAAGAAACTGGAAGAGATTTATAGGGATGATGAACATGTTAATATTGACAAAGAGGAGAGTTTAAGAGCCAAGTTTGATGACATGAGAATGTCTGAAGGTGAGAATATCTAGCACTATGGTCAAAGGATTAAAGAGATAGGTGGTGAGATAAAGAGTGTAGGAGGGAAAGTGGAAGATGCCACAGTAATCAGTAAGGTACTGAGAACCCTACTACCGGTCTATGCTATCTGAGTTGCAGCTATTCAAGAGTAGAAATTCATTGATAAGACAAAGGTAACTCTTGACTCTATTATTGGAAAACTTACTGCTTTTGAACTAAATGGCTATGATGGTAGTGTACAGAAATAAGAATCTACATTTAGAGCTTCTATCTCTAACCCATCTATGAGAAGAAGTAGAGATACTAACCATAAATATGAATCTAGACCCAGCACAGATGTTGAAGATGAAGACAACTTAGTGGAACTTGAAGCATTGTTGACAAAACGACTGCCTAGAGGCACTGGTAAATATAGAGGTAAGCTACCTTTAAAATGTTTTGCATGCAAAAAGATTGGTCATATAGCAACAAATTGCCCTAATGGTGAAAATGAATACAAGAGAGACAAATTTAAAAAATACAAGGGTAAAGGCAAGAGAGATTGTCTTATAGCTATTGACAATGGTGTTATTAATGAAGAATCTGATGATGATGCTAGTGAAGGTATTGTGTTTGTAGCAATTAAGAAAGAAATATCATATCAGAAGGCACTAGTATCTAGAATGGATAACTCTGATGATTGGATCATTGATAGTGGTTGTTCACATCACATGACCGATGATCGGAGCAAATGTATTTCCCTTAAGGAATTTGATGGCGGTGTTGTTAGATTTGGCAATGAATCACCCTGTATGGTTAAAGGTAAGGGAGTTATCTCCGTTAATGGAAAAAGAAGTGCTGACGATGTCTATTGGGTTGAAGGCCTAAAGAAAAATCTTCTTAGTGTGGCACAACTTAATGACAGAGGATACCCATTGGAATTCAGAAACGGTATATGCAAAATCTTTGACAACAAAGGTGAATTGATTGCAACCGGTAAACAGACCAGAGATAATTTGTTTCATCTCAATCCTAAAATTAGCAACTGTTTGATTGCAAAAGTGGATGATAGTTGGCTCTAGCATAAGAGATTTTGTCATATTAATTTTGACAATATTATTAAAGTAAGCAAGTCTAAGACAATAAGAAGTTTTCCTCAGCTAAATAAACCGGTTATTGCTCTTTGTAAAGAATGTCAACTAAGAAAGATAACTTCTTCAACTTTCAAGAGCAAGTCCTTATCAGTAGAGAACTTGTTAGATTTGGTTCATACAGATCTATGTGGATCAATTAGAACAATAAGCATTCAAGGTGATAGATACTTTATGATCTTCACTGATGATTGTTCAATGATGATGTGGGTCACATTCTTGAAGGATAAAAATGAAGCTTTTGGTAAATTCAAGGCATTCAGAGCCTTAGCTGAGAAAGAGAGTGGCAAAAAGATAAAATGTCTAAGAACAGATCAAGATGGTGAATTCTCTTTTGCAGAGTTCACTAAATATTGTGATGAGAATGGTATCAAGTGGCAACTTTTTGCACCAAGGACACCACAACAGAATGGTATAGCAGAATGAAACAATCGATCAGTGGTTGAAGTTGCTAGGACTATGTTGATACAAGGAAGTGTATCAAAAACATTTTGGAAAGAAGTTGTAAGTACAGTTGTGTACACAATGAACCAAGTTCTAGTGAAAAGAGGTAAGGACAAGACCCCATATGAGTACTGGTATGGGAGATCACCTGATGTTAGACATTTTAAAATATTTGGTAGCAAAAGTTTTATTAAAAGAGGTGATTACATAAGAAAATTTGAAGCTAAGAGTGATGGAGGTGTATTTCTTGGCTATTCCACCAAGAGTAAGGCCTATAAATGCTTCAACAACCAGACACGGAATTTTTTTGAAAGTGTTGATGTTCGTGTAGATGAATATCCTGAAATTGCAGAAGGAACCAATTCTGAGAAGAAGGATGAAGATCCTTGCATTTTTCTTTTGGAACCTGAAACTATTAAATCATAAACTGGTAAAGCAAATCCTGATGAACTTGTTCAATCGAAACAAATAAATTCAGAGGAAGATGACAATGATGAAGCTGAACCTAAAGAGAATGATCTTTTTATTCCTAGGTATGTGAGACTGAATCACAGTCCTGAGTAGATAATTGGGGATAAGGATGTTGGAGTACTAACTAGAAGGAGAATAAGAGAGAAATCTTTCATGATATCCACCTTTGAACCTAGAAGTTCTAAAGAGGCATTTGATGATGATCATTGGGTGAAATCTATGGAGGAGGAGTTAGATTAAATAGAGAAGAACAACACTTGGACCCTAGTACCCCGACCGGTAAACAAGAATGTTATAGGTACCAAATGGGTGTTTAGAAACAAGTTAAATAAAGATGGTGTTGTAAATTGGAATAAGGCAAGATTAGTATGCAAAGGTTATGCACACGAAGAAGGAGAAGACTATGGAGAAACTTTTGCACCATTAGCAAGACTTGAAGGTGTCAAAACATTGCTTGCATTTGTAGCTCATAAGAAGTTCAAGGTATATTAGATGGATGTTAAGTCTGCATTCCAGAATGGGATACTAGAAGAAGAGGTTTATATAGAGCAGCCTAATGGTTATGCATTGATAGATAAGGAAGACATGGTATGAAAATTGCATAAAGCCATGTATGGATTAAAGCAGGCACCTAGAGCATGGTATGAACGGCTTCATACTCATTTGATGAAGATAGGCTTTACTAGAACCAGCAATGACAACAACATTTATCTCGAGTCTGAAGGAGATGAAATACTGGTCAGTGAAGTATTTGTAGATGACATTATATTTGGAGGTAATTATGACATGAGTAATTATTTTGCAAATGTAATGAAGAATGAATTTGAGATGTCATTAGTAGGGGAAATAAAAAATTTCATAGGCTTACAGATATAGCAGATGAAGAATGGTATTTTTATTACTCAATCCAAGTATGTGAAAGAGGTTTTGAAGACTTTCGGTATGAGTGATTGTAAACCAGTTGGAACCCCAATGGTTACAGGTTGTAAATTCTCCAAGGAAGATGCATCTAAGTCTGTAGATGAAAAGGAATATAGGTCAATGATTGGCAAACTACACTATGTTATTCACAGTCAACCGGATATTGCCCATGCAGTTGATATTGTTGCTAGATTTTAGAAGAATCCAAAGGAGGCACATCTTATGGAAATTAAAAGAATTTTTAGATATCTAAAAGGTACTGTTGACTATGGGTTATGGTATCCATATGGTGGAAATTTTGATCTAAAAGCATACAAGGATGTTAATTGGGCAGGAAACAATGATGACCAGAAGAGTACTACCAATGGAGCATTGTTTTTAGGAGGAAGTCTAGTCTCTTGGAGTACTAAAAAGCAGAGTTGCACTTCACAATCTACTATTGAAGCTGAGTATGTAGCAGCTTATATGAATTGCACATAAGCTATGTGGATAAGGCACATTTTGGAAGGTTTGAAGATAGAAATCTCAGAACCTATAAAGATTTTGTGTGATAATACAAGTGCAATCAACATTTCAAAAAATCCTATTTTGCACGCAAGGACTAAGCACATTGAATTGAAATATCACTTATTGAGGGAAAAAGTTCAAAGTAAAGATGTTATCTTAGAGCATGTTTCTGATGAATACTAAGAGGGGGGTGAATTTGATAGTTCTGATACTGTACAGATGCAAAGCTAATAAGATGAGAGGGGGGGGTGAATCATACAACTTTAATCTTCCATGAAAACAACAGATTCAACCTTGGTAACATATACTTCAGTAATATAACCAAAACTGCTAAACATGCAAACTCAAAAGCATATCAACATCATAAAACTCATAACACCAGATTTAACATGGAAACCCAAATAGGGAAAAACCACCGTGGGATTTCGGACCCACTAAGAAATATACTCTTCTAGAGTATGCTCGGTTAAAAGAAAATCCTATTAAAGATTACAAACACATTGCTAGATGTGACCCGGTTAAGGGATTTCCCTCAGATCTGTTAGGATCTTCACCTTATTAGAAGTGACCTTGTTAAAGGATTTCAAACACTGAATCAGAATGTCACCTTACTAGAGGGTTTTACAAATAAGACTATTAAGTCCACTCGGTTAAGAGATTTTCTGTCACTTTACAAAATAATAGTAATAAAAATCTATCTGCAACTTCACATCTAAAATGCTAAAGAAGATTCTTATTTGCTCAATACAATATAGACATAGAACTAATCTTGTCTATCTGCTGGGCTCTATACTCTATTATTCAAACAGGCCTTCAAGCTTTAGTGCTCGGTAATCACTATGTAGCATCCCTGTGCATACACTTGCCCGTATACATTGTTTATCAATAGTTCCTTATTTATAAACAATTCGCCAACCGCTTAACCTCCTTGATCACATTTCCCATGATCAATCATAGCCATCAGATCTACAAACTTTAACCAGGTTCAATGTATCCTTTGATCTGAAAATGTTTTACCCTGCCTTGGAACTTGCATACATTTCTTGGAACTTGTGCTAGGGTATTGCGGTTCAATCTGTGTTGTAGATCTTCCTACTAATTTTCCTTTGCCATAGATTCTTTAACAAACTTCAATCACGGCATACCAATCATTTAATCATAGCCAGCTCATCAGCTTCCTTCATTAAATAATGCTTTTATTCATTCAATGTAATCTGTTATTACTTGGTTGCAACTCGGTAAATACTAAACTTCACTCGGTAGACATACCGCCTTCATTAACCGATAGCGATAACCTTAGGGTTTACCGACTAGGTTCCTTAGGGTTTACTGACTAGGTTCCTTAGGGTTTACTGACTAGGTTCTTTGCTTGGTAACATAGTATAGTATTAACCTTACAATCAATAACATATATATGATATCAAAACAATCTAAACATCATGATCTCATCATTGTCTAACTCGGTAATAGTTGCCCATTGAATAACTTATTTCTCCCCTTATTCATCATATTTTTTCTGTGTCTTTTATCAACATCTTTATACTCATCAAATCATACTTCTCAAGATATGGCAACATCATTATGAATTAGAAAATCAATCTCTTGACATCAATGACAAAATAATAATATTAAGACAGTTAAACATCCTTGATCAGTTATATCCATAATCATCAATAACCATCTCAATATCCTTATTGAAATGCCAACAATCTCTCCTTGTTCGTTATAATGCCAACAATCTCTCCTTGTCTGTTATAATGCCAACAATCTCCCCCTTTGGCATTCATGGCAAAACTAATTGATTTAGATTGTTGTGAGATTCTAAAATGAAGAAATGCTCTCCCCCTGTCATCAGAATTCTCCCCCATACATTAGTATCCAGTCCTTTTCTCCAGTCTTCTCCCCCTTTGACAACAATGCCAAAAAGTAAAGAACTAAAACATAACTTCTTCCTGTATGAAGTGATTTCCTGCTATTATGTGTCAACTTAGTCTCGGTTAGAGTATTTGTGTCTTCAATTCCTGTTCCCTGTATTGTTTCTTGTACACCTTTAGAAAACATCCTAAAGTGTGTGAATCAACATCAACTCCTAAAAGATATTCTGTAGAGTCATCAAATTGATGCTTTCACCAAACTCGGTCAGTGAGTAGAAGATAGGGGTAGGACCCCTAACTTACTTCTGAGATACTCAAAAGTGTCCCTTGGTAGTGGCTTGGTGAAGATATCTGCTATTTGTTCCTTTGTGCTAACATATTCCAACACCACTTTCTTCTCTTGAGCTTCTTCTCTAGGATAATGATATTTGATAGAGATGTGCTTCATCTTAGAGTGCATAACAGGATTCTTTGAAATGTTAATGGCACTAGTATTGTCACATAATATAGTTACTGGCTTGGTAACTTTCTCATTTATACATTCCAACAGTTGTTTGATCCATGCTATGTTGGTACAATTCAATGCTGCAGCAATGTATTTAGCTTTTGTTGTTGACTGTGAAACACATCCTTGTTTCTTGCTAAGCCAACTCACTAGTCTTTCTCCTAAAAAGAAAGCTCCTCCACTTGTGCTTTTCCTGTCATCAATGGTGCCTGCCCAAATAGAATTAGTATAAACTTTTAAATCAAAATCATTTCCTTTCTGATATACTAAGCCATAATCATCAGTGCCTTTCAAGTATCTGAAAATTCTCTTGATTGGTGTCATGTGTGTTTCCTTAGGATCTGCAGAGAATCTTGCAACTATACCTACTGCATGTGCTATGTCTAGCCTGCTATGAACAACATATTGTAACTTTCCAATCATGGATCAATAAAGTGTCTCATCAACAGATGCAGATTCATCATTCTTTGATAGTTTACAGTTGGTAGTCATAGGAGTACTTACTAGTTTTGAATCCTCCATTCCAAATTTCTTCAAGATTTCCTTTATGTACATCGATTGAGTAATGAAAATCTCATTTTTCATTTGCAGTATCTGTAAACCTATAAAATACTTTATCTCACTGATTAATGACATCTCAAATTCTTTACTCATTTCATTTCCAAAGTTCTTGCATAGAGGGTCATTTCCACAAAATATAATATCATCAACAAATATGGCTAAGATCAGTATTCCATTTTCATCATTCTTCATGTACATATTGTTGTTTTCACTTGTTCTTATAAAACCAATCTTGATTAAATAAGAGTGCAATCTTTCATACCATGCTCTAGGTGCTTCTTTCAAACCATATAAGGCTTTGTTCAATTTACATACCTAATCTTTATTATTGTCTTCAGCAAATCCTTCAGGTTGTTTAATAAAAACTTCTTCTTCTAATATACCATTTAGAAATGCAGATTTGACATCCATTTGATATACCTTGAAATTCTTGTAAGCAGCATATGCCAACAATGTTCTTACTCCTTCAAGTTTTGCCATAGGTGCAAAAGTCTCACCATAATCAATTCCTTCTTCTTGGGCATAACCTTTGCAAACTAGTCTTGCTTTATTTCGAATGACCTCACCTTTTTCATTTGTTTTGTTTCTGAAAATCCACTTTGTACCGATTACATTTTTGTCCTTTGGTCTTGGGAACAGTGTCCATGTGTCATTCTTCTTGATTTGATCAATCTCTTCTATCATAGCATTTATCCAATCTTCACTATTAAATGCCTCTTTCACTATCCTCGGTTCAAATTCAGATATCAGACATGTGTTCTGTCTCAGTTTGTTCCTTGTCATCACTAGATCATCCTTATCTCCTATAATCTGACTTGATGCATGATGTCTTCTGACATACTTGGCTAATATAGGCTTGGTAGGCTCTGTATGATCTTCTTCATCACTCGATAACTGAATATTTTCTTTATTTCCTTCTGCAGTTTTCTCGATAGGACTTGTCGGTTGAACATAGACAAATTCATCATAATCTTCTGGTTCCTTTGAATTTCCTTCATCATTTCTTTCTGCAAATTCATCAACTTTCACATTTGCACTTTCTACTATTTTGTTAGATGATTTGATCAGACATTTAGCTGCATTAATTTGCTTCTAGAAGAATAACCTAGAAATGTTCCTTCTTCACTTTTCTGATCAAACTTGCCATTTCTATCATCTTTGTGTACATAGCATCTACTTCCAAAGATTTTAAAATGACTCACATTAGGTTTCTTGTCATACTAGATTTAATATGATGTCTTCAAAGTTCCTTTCTTCAGTTGTACTCGGTTCAGGGTGTAAACTGTTGTGCTTATTGCTTCTCTCCAAAATATTTGTGGCACTTTCTTTTTAATCATCAGGGTTCTAGCACAATCCACAATAGATCTGTTTCTTCTCTCAGAAATTCCATTTTGTTGTGGAGTTCTCGGTGTAGAGACTTGTCTTTTTATACCATGATCATTGCAAAATAAGTTGAACTCATCAGATGTGAACTCACCTCCTCTATCTGATCTAAGACATTTTAGTTGTCTTCCTGTTCCATTTTCAACTCTTTCCTTGTACCATTTAAACATTTGAAAAGCTTCTGATTTTTCTTTTAAAAACATAACTGACATCATCCTTGAGTAATCATCCACAAATAGTATGAAATATTTATCACCATAATAACTTTGAACTTTAATAGGACCACAAAGATCAGTGTGCACAAGATCTAAAATTCCCTTAGAAGTGTAAGACTTACTTGTAAAGCTTGATCTTGTCATTTTACCCATTTGGCATCCTCGGCACATAGCATTCTCAGGTTTTTCAAGACTCGGTAGACCTCTTACTCGGTGCTTCTTGCTTATTTTGATCAAATTATCAAAATTTACATGACAAAACTTTTTATGCCATAACTAGGTATCATCTATCTTTTCATACAGACACTTGTTCCGAGTTGAGTCAAGATGAAATGTATTACCTTTTGTTTGTGTCCCGGTAGTAGCTAACTTTCCATTCTTGTCATGAACTTTGACAATTCCTTTCTGAAATTCTATTTGGTATCTTGTATTGTTTAGCTGTGCTACACTCAACAAATTGTATTTCAAACCTTCAACCTAATAAACATCATTGCATCTTGCATTGTCAAGAAGTGTTATGGATCCTTTACCTTTTACCGGACATGGTGCATCATTACCAAATCTTACATAGCCTCCATAATAGTCTTCTAACATAACAAACTTGTGTTTATCACCTGTCATGTGATGTGAGCATCCACTATCTATGATCCAAGAATCATTAGTATTTATGTGAGACATTAGGGCCTTTTCTTCATACCTTTCTTCATTTGATCCATCTTTGATAGCCACAAAAACTACTTCCTCTGTATCAGTTTCATCTTATTTATCATCATTGGATTCCTCATCGGCTATTAAGCATGACTTTCTATCTCTTCTTCTGAAGTCTCGGTGTCCTCTGTAATGATTATCTTTCTGTCTATCATCTTGGTAATCTCTCTTTTCAGTAGAATATTTGTCAAGACAGTTAGAAGCCATATGTCCTATCTTATCACAATTGAAACATTTCAAAGGTAGTTTTCCTTTATACTTACCTTTGCCTCTCGATAACCTTCTGGCTAATAGTGTTTCAAACTCTTCTTGCTTTCTGATTTCCTCATACAGTTTGTGTACTTCCTCCATGTTCTTGCAAAATCTTTCACTTGCTCCACTGTGATCCCCTTTAGTGTATTTACTCATTCTATCATTGTAATCATCAGATTCACCAATATGAAAAGAACTAAATGCAGATTCAACTTTATTTATCGATGACCCATTGTTATCAAAGTTACTTAACTCAAATGCATGTAGCCTACCAATAGTAGCATCTAAAGAAACTGGCATATTGGGTACAGACCTCAATTCATTGATTGCAAAGACTCGAATTGCATAAGCCGGTAGAAGGGTTCTTAACAACTTACTTGTTATATCCTTTTCTTCAATAGTTCCACCTGCTCCTTTGATTTGATTGACAATCTCCTTTAGTCTTGTACTGTACTGGGTTATGTTCTCACCTTCATTCATCCTCATAGATTTAAGTTGTCCTCTTAGACTATCCACTTTTGCTCTTTGAACATGTTCATCTCCACCATACACAGATATGAGCTTGTCCCACATTGCCTTTGCATCATTGCAGCCTTCTAGATCATTAAACTCTAAATCGATCAATGCAGATGTTATTTCAATCATTACTTGAATATGTTCTTGCTTTGCTTTTATCTCTTCCATTGTCAATGGATAGGTGCTCGGTGTAATGAAATCATTCTCCAGATAATATACAGCATATTCTCCAACTCCTGATAGGTGCAGCTTCATCCTTTTCTGCCATGTAGAGAAACTTGACTTGTTCAGCTTCGGTGCATCCCTCTTATACATATTTGGATCTTTTCCTCAAGTACCTTTTAACTTTTTCTTCCGAAGTCCAAGGCTCTGATACCAGTTTATAGTTCTGATACTTAATGTAAGTACAAATGCCAAGCTAATAAAATGAGAGGGGGGGGTGAATCATACAACTTTAATCTTCCATGAAAACAACAGATTCAACCTCGGTAACATATACTTCAATAATATAACCAAAACTGCTAAACATGCAAACTCAAAAGCATATGAACAACACAACACTCATAACACCAGATTTAACGTGGAAACCCAAATAGGGAAAAACCACTGTGGGATTTCGGACCCACTAAGAAATATACTCTTCTAGAGTATGCTCGATTAAAAGCAAATCCTGGTAAAGATTACAAACACATTGCTAGATGTGACCCAGTTAAGGGATTTCCCTCAGATCTGTTAGGATCTTCACCTTGTTAGAAGTGACCTTGTTAAAGGATTTCAAACACTCCATCAGAATGTCACCTTGCTAGAGGGTTTTACAAATAAGACTGTTAAGTCCACTTGGTTAAGAGATTTTCTGTCACTTTACAAAATAACAGTAATAAAAATCTATTTGCAACTTCACATCTAAAATGCTAAAGCAGATTCTTATTTGCTCAATGCAATATAGACATAGAACTAATCTTCTCTATCTAATGGGCTCTATACTCTATTATTCAAATAGGTCTTCAAGCTTCAGTGCTCGGTAATCACTATGTAGCATACCTGTGCATACACTTGCCCGCATACATTGTTTATCAACAGTTCCTTATTTATAAACAATTTTCCAACCGCTTAATCTCCTTGATCACATTTCCCATGATCAATCATAGCCATCAGATCTTCAAAATTTGACCAGGTTTAATGTATCCTTTGATCTGAAAATGTTTTACCTCGCCTTGGAACTTGTGCTATGGTATTGCAGTTCAATCTGCATTGTAGATCTTCCTGCCGATTTTCATTTGCCATAGATTCTTTAACAAAATTCATTCATGGCATACCAATCATTTAATCATAGCCAGCTCATCAGCTTCCTTCATTAAATAATGCTTCTATTCATTCAATGCATTGTGTTATTACTCGGTTGCAACTCGGTAAATACTAAACTTCACTCGGTAGACATACCGCCTTCATTAACCGATAGCAATAACCTTAGGGTTTACCGACTAGGTTCTTTGCTCGGTAACATAGTATACTATTAACCTTACAATCAATAACATATGTATGATATCAAAACAATCTAAACATCATGATCTCATCATTGTCTAACTCGGTAATAGTTGCCCATTGAATAACTTAGTTCTCCCCTTATTCATCATATTCTTTCTATGTCTTTTACCGACATATTTACACTCATCAAATCATACTTCTATAGATATGGCAACATCATACTGAATTAGAAAATCAATCTCTTGACATCAATGACAAAATAATAATATTAAGACAGTAAAACATCCTTGATCAGTTATATCCATAATCATCAGCAACCTTCTCAATATCCTTATTGAAATGCCAACAATCTCTCCTTGTTTGTTATAATGCCAACATAATTAGTATACCCAATAAGCTCACCAAACACTTAAGCAATTTTATTGTAGACCGGTATAGCCCTTTAAATAGCAAACCAATTAATACACAAACAAGCCAAATTGAAAATAAAGCATTCACCCACAATAACACAATCACCATAACACAAGATATTTTGACATGGAAACCCAAATGGTAAAAACCATGGTGAGTAAAACTCACAAGTGTACTATCTACAGAATAGCAACTAGATCGATTAAGGCCTTACAATGTTCTTCACCAGAATAGATCCTGTTAGGAATCTTGATCTCTAATAGGAGATAAGTCCTTCTAAAGGATTTTAGATCCACAACTATGAACCACCTTGTTAGAGGATTTAGAATAGGCTTAACTGATCCTACTCGGTTAAGGGTTTCTGACTTTTCGAAGAGATTAGTAATCAACAAGTAAGTAATCTACAAAGTAGTACAAAATGCTTAATTAGATCCTTGATTGCTCTCTGTTAATGCATTGCAGCATTACTTCAATCTTTTGTCCTTCGCACGTTCAATCTCTGTCATAAGATACTTTTTGCAAAGACCTAATCTTCTTACACAACACACTCAAAACCCTAGACATTATGTCCTCATATAGGAATTTGATTTCATGTCGGTCCAATGATATTAGATTACAATTTCCTAGGTACAATGCATCTAGACACAATTGTAACATGGCACAAAATCACGACATCGGTGTCGGTGGATGATAATTCATTACACTTTACAAGTTTGCCGATTAACAAAACAAAGAATACCGATTACCGGTTTACAAACAAATACTGGTAAACTAGAACATAGTGTTCCGATCTTAAAAAGATTGGTTGTCGCTTGGGGTCCTCATACCACTTGAGGTCCTCAATCATACTTTGACTGGTAAGCTCCTTCTACAAACACCGATAGTCTTCTACAAACAAAGACTATACATACATTGGCATATAATACCAGTTTGAACAATACATCACATACTACCAGTTGACAATAACTCAATAAGAAAATAAGTGTGTGTCCATTAATGACAATCACAACTAAGTACAAACATCATCAAAATGCCAATAGTTTCTACCAAGGAGCAGCTTGTTGATATCTTTACCAAACCTCTGCCTAAGACCACTTTTGATTATCTTAGAAGTCAATTGGTGTTTGTCCCTCTTCATGAAGTTAATTAAGAATGATGTTGATTATGTCAGTCCCTAAACCACTTGTAAAATCTTATATGGATCGATGAAGGAGTGGATGTATTCCACAAGGGGAGCATCAATATTATAGTGAGAGAAGAATTACATGTTTTAATTTCACTTTGGCATTGTTGTCAAAGGGGGAGAAGAATTATGTGATTGGGGAGAAGAATTATGTGTCTGATTAAGTGAACCAGTGGCAAGCTGAAGATAGACAGAGCAAGGTGAATACTTGGTAATGTAAACCAGGATTCCTATTCACCAATCTCAGCAACAATCAAAGGCGTTGATATTTGTATTGCCATCAACGCCAAAGGGGGAGATTGTTGGAATTTTGAGTTTGTTGGTATTTTGCATCAAAATTGCATTAATGATATGTTGTCATTGATGTCAATTGAATCAGTAAATGGTATTCATGTTATTGTTGATATTGTTGTTTTTTATATTGGCTAGTAACCGGTAAGAAGAGATTTGTGGAAGATGTTGTAAACCGTATGTTAAGTTTGTGAGTTGAACCAGTGTAAAGGGTTAAACCTTTCTATGTAATGTAACTGATAAACCCTATCAGTTGTTAAACCCTAACCGACCAAGTTTGATGGTTTGTTATTTGATAAGCAATAATGATGGAGACATGTGTGATCATTTGATTAAGGAGATATTCAAATTGTTTTGGTGCATTTGTTCTTATCTAGGGAAGGAGAAAAGTGGATTGCATCTAATGCACAACGCATGATGAGTTACAAAGTCCAATAGAGCGCTGATCATGGAGCGGTTGAAATTGTCTTGAAGAATGTGAAGAGATTGTCATGATTTCTAACGGTCAAGATTGTACCAACTTGTTTGTAATCTTGATGATGAGAATTAGGTTTTTTGTTGTGTTACCGACCTAATTGATTTCTATTTAAGGTTGATGAAGTTGTTTACTAAGGTGGTTGGCAAGTTTGGTAGAAAACTTGTTGAGTGTGTAGTTGCCAAACAGGTGAATGGATCTGCACTATGAGTGAAGGCAGACTGAAGGTTATAGAAGGATCTGATCAAGCAAAAGTAGTGTTATTCAAATAGATCAACAAAACTGTTGTTTTCTAACAATTACAGTAGAAGTTAAATCACTTAACCGAGTAAGCTCTAACAAGGTGGTCCATTAGCTTGGATTCTTAAATCCTCCAGTGAGGTCACTCCTAATAGGGTATTGTGCTTTTGATAAGGCATATTTGTAAAATCCCTTAACCAGGTGATTCCTAACTGGAATTAGTTCTTTATAGGACTTATTGTAAAGCTCTAACAGGCTTTGGCTCCTAACAGGGCGCACTTTGAAAGAGTTCAGATAGCTATCCTTGTGAGTCTCATCTCACCGTGGTTTTTACCTATTTGGGTTTTCCACGTATAAACATTTGTGTCAAGTGGTGAATGCTTTTGTGGTTGTGATTTTATTTGTTGATTTGGTTAATCTTTGATAAGGCATGTTAAGTAGAAGTATTGAGAGATGAATATGTTGAGTTATGATTAAGCATTGTTTATATTCACAAGATTGAAGTTGTTTACTAGTAAAGTTTTCATAACATTTAAACCGGCTAATGTCAAGTATTCTTATGAATATTGATCTTGACTAAGATATGATTACTTTGTTTGACTGATATTGAGTTTGGGAACTTTGTATCATTTTTTCAGTATACTGATTCACCCCCCCCTCTCGGTATTCTACCAGATACTTATTCTTTCATCATACCATCAATATCAACCCTTGGTTATCCCTTAGAGGCATTGGGAATATTTGAGTAGATTTTATGTTAGGCTTTCCTAGGACCCCAAGGGGATTTGATAATGTGTATGTGGTAGTAGATAGGTTCAGAAAGATGGCACATTTTATACCTTGCAAGAGCACCAATGATTCCACCTATATTGCAGGCCTCTTCTTCAAGGAGATAGTCAGAATTCATGCTCTTCCTATCAGCATTGTTAGTGATAGAGATGTGAAGTTTCTAAGCCACTTTTGGAGGACACTTTAGAGAAAGTTGGCCACCAAGTTATCCTTTTCATCTGCCTATCATACTCAATCAAATGGTTAGATAGAGGTAGCCAAGAGATCATTGGGTAACTTTCTAATATGCCTTACAAAACAACATGGGTGGACTTGGGATTTAGTACTCGGTCAGGCAGAATATGCATATAATGACTCAGTGAACCAAAGAATAGGTAAAAGTCCCTTTGAGATAGTGTATGGATTTCATCCTGGGGCATATTATAGCTCAGGGATCTCACTTCAATGGCACCTAAGAGTGCACAAGGGGAGAACTTTGCATAGGGTATTAAAAAAGTACATGATAAGGTAAGGTAGTCCTTACAACAAAAATTCAAGTAGTATAAGATTCAAGTTGATAAAACAAGGAGGAATGTACAATTTACTGTTGGAGACTTAGTGTTATCATACCTTAGGAAGGAGAGACTTCCAAAGGGGCAGTCTATCAAGCTCATGATGAAGAAAATTGGACCTCTCAAGGTGGTGCGCAAGTATGGATAGAATGCATATGAAGTTGAACTTCCTCCCACCTTGGGTATATCTCCTATCTTTAATGTATGTGATCTCTATCCATATAAGGGAGAGTCACCAACAAATCAGATGGACATGCCAACATCGGTTCATGAAGATTGGGTGAGTGATTTTCCACCAAGCCAGTCGGTTAAGTTGGAGAGTATCTTAGACACCAAGGTAGTGAAGAAGACAAGGAAAGGAGTCTACAAGCATTATCTTGTGAACTGGGAAGCGTTACCTGATTCAGATGCAATGTGGATGTCAGAAGTAGATATACTCCAACATTGAGTGGAAATTGCAGACCTCTTAACTCAAGGGACTTGAGTTCTTTGTCCCAAGGGAGTATTGTGCAGGGCACCTAACACTCCACGCATGCAATTTTGTTTCTTTCAAGTTTTGTGTGTTGTATTTATGATGTAATAATTGGCCAACCATTTGGGACTCTGTAGAGCCATGGTTGAGTTGTCCAAGTTTTGGTTTAGGTCATTTGTGTTCAGGATATTGTCAGCTTGAGAAGTGAAATGCTAAGGTAGATCACAGGAGTAGTACTCCAGATGAATTTTATCATGTAATAGGGGTCGATTGTTTTGTGTTCAAGTCTTTCAGGGAGTTTGAGGACCTTCAAAAGTCTTGAAATGCAGTAGAATGCAAAGTTGCATCTTAGGACTCAAAAGATGTAAAAAGTTGTTGAGCAACATTTTACAATTTTTGCAAAAGTTGCATATTTGGTAGATGGAATTGAAAAGTTGGTTGAACCAATAGAATAAAAGCCAAAATTCACTTTATTGTATGGGTTGGACAATTGGGAATGCAAGAACAAGTTTTTGGTTTTTGAAGCAATCTTGTCTTTCACTATTTTTTACAGTTTTATCTTGTTTTCATTGCTTGGTATGGTCCAGTACAGACCTAATTGTACAATCTCATTACAAGGCATGAGTGTTCATTAATTTCACTTTCCAATAAGTTGTATTTTTAGGATTGATAGTCTATAGTTGCAAATATTTCATCCATTCTTTCCAACTAGGTGTAAAACACTTGCAAGTAGCGTTTAAGAGCAAAAATGGCTCTAACCTAAGAATTCATTAATGGCACCTGTTGAAATCAAGAGGAATGATAGGTTAGGGTCTGTACATAGGTTTAGGATAGGTTTGTTTGTTTTTCAAGTCCTTGTGGAGGAGAAACAATGAAGCCCTAGGCTCATCGCTAGGAGTGGGTAAGTTAGGACAACAAATGAAGGGTGTTTTTAAGAGCACAAGAGGATTGGTACAACACAAAGTGTCATATGGCTATAAATCCTTGAGTATGCCCTTGAAGAATCCCTAATTTTTTGGAGCAGATATTTTGACAAGTGAAGGGTTTGAAACACTTATTTCCAAGTCACCCGGTGAGGCCTAAACCATTGAAATTATTGCCATATTGGAAACCCTAGGTGTACGGATAACTCAAATGTAATATTCTAGTATTTTTTGTAACTTAGAAAAGGGTACTCAAATATATAACTTATTTCTAGCCTTTTTTGGTAATTTTGTAAATGAATTCCCTAAAACCGCCAAGGGAGGGCTAATTCAATTAGGCCTATTTGAGCCCAGTAGAGACCTAGAAAGGGTAGGAAACCATAGCAAAGGGTTTGGTGATGCTAAAAGCCTAAAAAGACTTCAAATAAACTATGTAGATGCATTTTTGAGTACTTGGAAAGAGGTTGAGTGTTGTGATCCTTGTAGGAGTTGTTGGAGCCTTGGAGTGGTGCCAGGAGATTGAGGTGGCAACCTCAATAGGTGGAGTTGATTGTCTTAGACTAGTGTCTATACCTTGGAGGCAAGCCAAAGTGGTTTAGACCTTAGAGGTCTTAATATAAAAACCCCTACTAAGTGCCATTGGATGGGGAGGAGTAATTGAAGGGTTGAGTAAGACATGTCAACTAAGAAAGGAGTTGGATCCAGCTCCAAGACTCTGCATCACTATGACTATCCCATAAACTTTCCCCTTAAGCATTCAACAACCCTTAACAACTCTTGGTTTGAAACAAACCCTTACACCTTAGGACTCTTGACTCCTTATACATATTAAGAGACCTTCAAAACAACTCAATATTATTCTCCAATCCAACCTAACAATCCAACCTTTGACTACAACTTAAGTTCCAACACAAGAATTCATTGTTGGCTATGGCAGGCATACCTTTATTTGAGACAGTGACCCAACATAGCCCCAAACAAGTGTCCCTTAACCTTTTATAAACTTGGACACATTCAAGAGTAACTATTGCATCTCTCCAAACCACCACTTCCCCTTCCAAGCAACCTGCATGCACAAAAGCTGTATCAAATTGCCACTTCACTACTTTGTCTCAATCTGAGACATATTTTCAGTCATCTTCATCCACCAACACACGTGCCAATTCATAGATGGTCTCATGCAGGATTAAACACATATTTTACACATCCTTCCCCTCTATACTACCAAGTTTGGGGACTTGATGCACGTGAAAACAAAAGTTATTACATTTTTACCAGTCACTGGATACCCTAGACTGAGCGTTTGTAATTTGGACAAAAAATTGAATATCTTGCCTAAACAATGATGGATTTGAATAGAATAAAAACCAAATTAAAGTTTGTCCAGTGACACATCAAATCCAATAGAAGATAAACCAAAAATTCAAGGTATTAACACAAAAAAATCAAGTGATTAGACTATTATACTATCAAAAACATTAAAAATGAGTAGAAAACCATGTTATATTGATATCAAAACTAATTACATCGACTCACCATTCCATTTTTTATCTGTACAGACATATTTATATTATTATTTTACATTATTGGGGTTTACTGGTTAATTAAGGGTTTCAGAATGAAATGTGTTTGTAAGGTCCTAATAAGGCCACATAGAAGATATAATAGGTAACCTAATAAGGCCATGTAGAAATGAATTTGGTAACCTTCCCTTTTTTATTACAAGCTAGAGAAATGATTCATTGACAAGATAATAGATCTTCATTCCAATTTTATTTTGCATACATAGGAAATTCTTATAAATAGGAGTGTCTGAACTAGGTGGTGCAGGGGCACCTTTGTCACTTGTTTAATCCAATAAGGACCCACAAATGGTCATGTTATGACTAAAGTTTTCACCACCTAAATTTGTCATCACCAATCCTTTGTATCACTCTTGGAATGAAGCTATAGAAGTTTTCTTATGAAAATCACATCACAGAAAGTGCCTAAGGAACCCTCCTTGCTCCCACCGAAATAAATATTTTTCTAAAAAGGGTTTAATGTTGATCCAACTCAAAAGAGAAATACCCATCGAGGAAATTTGATTAGATCCCTAGACAACTCAAGGGCACAAGTTGATGAAAATGGAGACATGGCACCCTTTGTGAGATACATGGTTGGTCGAGCTTACACGTTGGAGAATGCCATGAGGAAATGGACCAAGGAATTCCAATATTATTGTAGTGATTATTACATCCATCATCTTGGTTTATTTAATTTGTTTCTGTTAAGAATTCAATAGTTTTTTGTCGGTTAGTTAGTTGTGTTTTTGAAAGGACGTGTCCCTTCAATGTCAAGTTGTTTCACTCTCTATAAAGGGAGATTAATTGTTATGTGTAAAAAGAGACAAGAAGAAGATATTATAAGCACTTCTGCAAATTTTGAGATTACAGATGTATGAAACATTTTAAAGACAACATTAAAGTTCCTTGGTATTCCCCAAAGATGTGCTTTTACTACTATTCAAAAATTGTGGCACCACACATACATATATATGTTTATAGTTATGTATGTATATTCATTGAAACTAATGTGATTATCCTTTCTCTTGTTTGTAAAATCTATGTCATGAAAACTATAGTTAGAAATTGATCTTGAAGGTGTAACTTCTCATGCAAGAATATATATTCAATGATTGACAAATTTGTATTACTCTGCATTGTTTATAGTGGAGTGAACTTCCACGTATATGGCGATAGGCCTTCAATCATATGCTCTACCAAATTTTGTTTGTATCCCCTTCAAGAGAGAGTTTATTGAGAGTAGAGAATTTTCTAGATGCAGCTCATACGATGAGCATTTACCTATAAATAAATGTAATTGAAATCTGATTTCAAAAGGATGTTTTCCTAATTGGAGACTTTAGATGTGGACTCATAGGATTGAATAGATATTGAGTTCTTTAGTGGATTATAGGATGCAACATACATATAGAGAATGCAACAGGGTGGTAGATTGGCTTTCAAATAAGGTGGTCTGTTTGCTTCACCAATAGGAACAATAACTATAGCTAAAGTTGCAACCCGAAGTTTGGACATACACTCTGTAGAGTTATTATCTCGATAATTGAAGTTCATTTGTTTATCAACCCAGGGACGTATTACTTGAAATGGATCTGAACTATATGTGCACTAAATTCCTGGATAACTATTATGCATTACTGCAGCAACTAAACCTATTTGAAATAAGCAAGGAAGAATTATAACAACTGAATGGCTACAAGAAAACTCTACATTAACATAAAAAACAATTAAAGAACTATTAACTAAGTCCAAAGCTGACAAACGGGAATTACTCTGTTTTATTTGGCTATAGGAACAGTCATAAGATCTGTTTCTAGTGGTTGCAGGAATAGTCAATTGCTAGAATGCCTACTGCAGTAGAAAGGGAAACTAATTTAACAAATGCATAAGAATACTCACCAAGTGGCTCCCCTTGGATGAGTGTATCTAGGCTTCCAAAGATAACTCTAAATACTTAGAATAGCATCACTTTATTCATTGTTTTTCAAAGTTCGATACAATACACAGAATGAAAGAAAGCTAAAAATACTCTGCAACTTTATTTCTAAATCTTCTATCTTTCTCCTCCCTCTCTCACCTCTGAGAAGAGGTGTCGACTCTTATTTAAAATAAAACCACAATAACATCCTACAATCTAGGTCACGTTGATGAAATAAGGTGAAGAACATTTATGACAGAGAACAGATGGAGTTAACCCACTAAAAACGTGGATCTCTACTAAACCGCAGCCAAGAATATAGCATGGCGGTATTACAAGATTGATGTTTACTGAAGACAGACATAAATTAGTCTTGCATGCCCTGCTATTCCATTTCTTCTCCTTATGCCCATTATTCTCTTTGGTATTTTTAACTTTTAACCGCCCCTTGAATATCTCTAATTGCCTTCATGATGTGACACAATAACCACCACTGCAACATCTTATTTATTCCTGCAATTAAAAAGATAGAACTGTTGGCAATATAGCATTATAACAGGCAATGAAAGATTGTTGGCATTTCAATAAGGATATTGAGAAGGTTGTTGATGATTATGGATATAACTAATTAAAGATGTTTACTATCTTGATATTATTATTTTGTCATTGATGTCAAGAAATTGATTTTCTAATTCAATATGATGTTGCCATATCTTGAGAAGTATGATTTGAAGAAGATAAAGATGTCGGTAAAAGACATAGGAAAGATTATGATGAATAAGCGGATGAATAAGGTATTCAATGGGCAACTATTACCGAGTCAGACAATGATGAGATCATGATGTTTAGATTGTTTTAACATCATACATATGTTGTAAGTTGTAAGGTTAATACTATACTATGTTACCAAGCAAAGAACCTAGTCGGTAAACCCTAAGGAACCTAGTTGGTAAACCCTAAGGTTATCGCTATCAGTTAATGAAGGCGGAATGTCTACCGAGTGAAGTTTAGTATTTATCGAGTTGTAACCGAGTTGTAACCGAGCTATAATAGAATGCATTAAATGGTTACATGCGTTATTTAATGAAGGAAGTTGATAAGCTGGGACTGATTAAATGATTGGTATGTCGTGCATGAATTTTGTTAAGAATCTAAGGCAATGGAAAGTCGGCATGAAGATCTACAACACAGATTGAACTGCAATACCCTGACACAAGTTCCAAGAAATGTATGAAAGTTCCAAGGTGGGGTAAAACATTTTCAAATTGAAAGATGCATTGAACCTAGACAAGATCGAAGATCTGATGGCTATGATTGATCATGGGAAATGTGATCAAGGAGATTAAGCGGTTACTTAATTGTTTATAAATAGGAAACTATTGATAAACAATTAATGCGGGAAAGTGTATGCACAGGGGTGCTACATAGTGATTACCGAGCACAGAAGCTTGAAGATCTGTTTGAATAACAGAGTATAGAAGCCCAACAGATAGACAAGATTAGTTCTATGTCTAGATTGTATTGAACAAATATGAATCTGCTTTAGCATTTTAGATGTGAAGTTGCAGATAGATTTTATTACTATTATTTTGTGAAAGTGACAGAAAATCTCTTTACCAAGTGGACTTAACAGTCTTATTTGTAAAACCCTCTAGCAAGGTGACATTCTAATTGAGTGTTTGAAATCCTTTAACAAGGTCACTTCTAACAAGTTGAAGATCCTAACAGATCTGAGGGAAATCCCTTAACCGGGTCACATCTAGCAATGTGTTTGTAATCTTTAACAGGATTTTCTTTTAACCGAGCATACTCTAGAAGAGTATATTTCTTAGTGGGTCTGAAATCCCACAGTGGTTTTTCCCTATTTGGGTTTCCACGTTAAATTTGGTGTTATGAGGTTTATGATGTTTATATGCTTTTGAGTTTGCATGTTTAACAGTTTTGGTTATATTACTGAAATATATGTTACCGAGGTTGAATCTGATGTTTTTATGGAAGATGAAGTTTGTATGATTCACCCCCCCCCCCCCTCTCATCTTGTTGGATATTGGATCTGTACTTACATTAAATATCAGAACTATTAAGAACATACAAGCACACACACATATATCTATTTTAATTAATCAAAAAACTTATAGATTTCACACATGAGATCACCTATGATAATCTGCATGGAAAAAGGAATAATTCACATGGCAACAAGAATAATTCATATGGCAACGAGAATTGGTCAAGACAAAATAGGATTTAATGGGTCTAGTTAACATCTGGAATGCATATAGTCAAACTCTAATACATCATTACTATCCCATTATATGAATTAAAACATGATAAAAACTTGTGAGTTTTAAGAATAAAAGTAGCTAATATCTCAGCTCATCAGGGTCGAAGCAGTTTTGGATCAAACTATTGACAATAGCATCGATTGGGATCAATCTTTCATGGATATTCTTGTTAGGGATGCAGAGACTACGGTCAAGAAAGGAATTGGGTAATCAAGTGTGCATCAAGATTCCTTTTAGAGAAAGCAATATTGATAGCATCTTGGCCTTTGTAGCAGTAATGGTACCGAAGGGCTTTGTTGGGATAAGATATAGGTAGCAGCTTTTGTCAGAATGAGTGTCTTGTCCATCCCATGCATTGGTGTTGTCATCTCTTGCAACTGGAAGAGATGAATTGCTAGAGGGAGTAGTACAATGTGTAACAACTCGAATGTACAACAATTAGATTTGTTGTAAGAAGATCCTGAGAAAATTTGAGGATGAGACTAAAGTGAAATTTTTGGTTGCAGGGTGAAATCAACCCGATCTAGACATAGATCATGGTTTCTTGGGGGAAGGGTTGGATTTGAAAAAGGATTAGATATCTTTCAATTTCTTGGGAAAATTTTAGTGGTAAGAAAGGCTATTTAAGGTAGGCAGGGAAATGTTTCTTGACTGTGGAGTTGAATGAAGTTGGCTTTAGAATGGGTCATTATTTTGGTTTGAGTTGTATGTGCAGGGAGGAAATGTTGGAGGAACAATGTGAAAGGCTTTTCGACATTAATGTGGAGGGAGAGGATGCAATTAGGGGGTTGGTGGTGGAGGTATTGAGTTGAAACAAGCATTAGTGCGATGGTTATGTGTATGAAGTAGTGCTCACAATTCTGGTGGACATCCTCACCTCGAAGGAAAAATGCATCAAGCGACTTGTTGGCTTTATCAAAGAAGTTGATTTAGACATTGTTGGGAGTGCTATTATGGAACTGGAGGAGGAATGATCTAGTATTCTGAGGGTCTACTTTAACCCTGCAGTTTTCTTTTCAGACGAAGAAGAAGATCTTGAAGCTGAGAAAGAGGAGATCGAAAGGTTGAATGTGGAGAGAAAGAGGAAGGAAAACTTCATCGCCGAGTCTTGGGAGGTATTTAGAATTGGGGTAATCAACCAAGACTTGGCTCCCTTTAGGAGGATGATGAATATTGAGGAAAATTGGTTGTCAGATGCAAATATAAAAAAATTGGTAGATCTGGGTAATTGAGTGGCTACCATCTTGTATCTTATGTAAGTGCATTTGAATTATGTATGTTCCATGTATGTATTAGGATGGGGAGTATATAGATTTCTAGTGCTGCTAAGGTTCTTCAGGTTATTTGATAGTTGTGTTGGTGTTGCTTGAGGGGATTCTGGGGCTAATGGTCTATGGTATAGTCTACCATGAGTTGGTAGTTTTCAATGTAAATTCTTTCATTATTTCACTTTTTTAGGATTATATAAGAATATTGTGAATCAAGGATTACAGACCATGCAGAGCTCGATCATGTACAGGAAAAAGCCCTCTCAATGTTCATACTATTTTGCACAAGAAGTATTTGCAGTTTTTAATATGTAGAAAAGAATTTGAGAATGTAAACATACAATGCAAGCCAAGAGAAAAACAGCAGTGAACTTTCTAAAACTTGAATAAAACTTGGGTCGACACTTGGAATTGCCTCAACCAGTAAAATGTAAATATAAAAAAATGCAAAATATAAATCAGATTTGCAGTCAAAAAATAGATAACACAATGGCAATGGAAAGAGATCATAACTTACCCAATCTCAAAAACTTTAAAAAACGCTCATCATGTGCCCGCTTCCTCCTAACTTTTGCATTTTTCCTGCATATAATGAAGTTGCGGACATTACTTTTTTTAAAAACATATCCCATTTTCGTCAGAATTCTGATGAGGACTTCTGATGAACACCATTGTCGTCGGAATTCTGACGAACGCGGGCAAGGTTTAAAAAAAAGTGAAATTTGACACAAATTGCATTGTAAAATCCGATAAAGCAAAAGAAATCCCATAGTTCATCAAAAATCTTCATCGGAAAATGCACCCAAATGAGTTAGTGGGTCCTGACAAAGGTACCACTTACTATCAATTATCATTTGAATGATAAAGTCATAATCAATGGATTTTTGAATTTTAGTCTCCAAAGATTGACATTCATTAGTGGAATGGCAATGGAGTTGATGATACGCATACACAAAAAAAAATAAAAAAATTCAAGATCTTGTATATGTTTTCTCCTTCATTTAGGCCAAGGAAGGGTAATCCATTTGGATTCAAAAATGTTGAACAAAATACTCTCTTGTTTTAATGAGAAGTTTGTAGATGAATACATATATGTATTAGACAATTAGGGATGGGATATCGACAAGGGAGGAAGTTAAAAACTTAAACCCTCTTTAGAAGAGTGTGATGTAGATTTATTGTGACCTTCAAAAAAATTTGTACACATCCTAAACCATGTCCATTTTAACCATGTGTAGAAAGGAATTTGAAACCAACTCCATTTTTTTTTCTTAATCAAGTGTAGGAGTTTTAGTGGGCATTGAAATGTCAAGAGGAGGGGTCTCACTCTTAGTAAATCATCATCATGACATGTGTTGGAAGAAGAAGAGATTGGAATGGATATAGAAGAAGTTAGAACAAATGTCACACTAGGCTCATTCGAGGCTTGAGTCTTAAATTCAAGGATTTAATATCTTCCAAAAAGAAGGGTGTAAAGTCTAAGACCCCCAATCATCCTCTAATAGTACCTCTTTGGGTGAAGGAGTATCTTTATTAGGAAATGGTGATTTTGTTTGTATTGGAGAAATAATTGAATAAATTGAAAGAGATTAAAAAAAATCCATGTGTAAAAAATTACGTAAGTTCTTATTACCCTCTAAGGTACACATCATGTTATTGTAGATAAATTTGAGTTTGTGACGAAGATTTGTAGGAACCGCTTCCATAGAATGAATCCAAGGTCTTTCTAGAAGAAGGTTATATGTGAGAATACTAGGCATGACATGGATAAGTGAGGGTAAGATCACAGGACCTACTTTAATTGGTAATATAATTATACTATCAATTGCTTACCAACATTATAAGAGCCATGAATTAGTAAGAGAATAAAGTTGAATAATATAAATATCCACATCAATTTTATGTAAAAAACCAATTCTACAATATTAAGATGTGATTCATTATCCACTAAAGTTCATCTTATAGAATTACCATTAATAAGGATAATAATTATAAGAGAATCCAAAGAAGCTAACTCGTCTTGGGAAAACACAATATTAGTGATTTTTTCATTCATGCGATCAACAATGGATGCTACATCATTTGGTCCAACAAAAGGTGAGACAACTACCTTCTATAAGGATTCTTAGAGAATCCCATGCTATGTAGCTAAAGTTTGCATCAAACCCCAAAGGAAAATCTTAGCTAGAGTAGCATGAAGTTGATAAAAAAGATCACATTCAGTGCCAACATGTTGTGAACAATGAGGGGGTGGAGGAAGAAAAGTTTGAGTGGGAAGAACATTTACATCTTTTTTTTTGTTTCTAGTATTGTATGTGTGAGCTATTGCATGATAGTTAGGTTGATGATTCACTTTACTTTTAAGAACAATCATTGGTTTTTTTTGAGGTTGAGGGGCATCTTGACAAAGGTGGACAACAATTTTAGGATTCAGATAACCAGAAACCTGAATAGTATTAACTTGATTGGTTTCTTTATTCACTAGAGAGATCATCTTTAGGAGAGAGAGCTTTAGAAACATCATTAGTAATATCCTCCTCTTTCACCAAAATATCTTCATGAATAGGATCAATTTTTTGGAGAGGGAATAGTATGATTCATCAATACTTTATCTCTATAAGGGGTTCCATCTAAGTGAATGGCAGGAAAAGTATCATTAAGTGAAGTATTAATGGTATCATTGTCTTGCTCCAAGTTATTCTCATGAGTAAGACAAAATTTAGGAGAGGAACAAACATAAATCATTATCGCTTCATCTCTAGAGGGAATCTCATTGAAATGAAAATAAAGTAAGGTATAAGTAGGAAAAGTAGCAACAACATCATCCTCTTACACCAAATGATCCTCATGGGGGAGGTACATTTTAGGAGAAGGATCAACATCATTCTTCAAATCTTCATCCCTAGGAGGGAGAGTTTTAAAAGAAGTGTTAATAATCTCTTTTTGCACTTAAATATTGTCATGGGTGGGACCAAATTTGGGAGAGGGTAAATCATAGATATGGATGAAAGGAAGAGATAATTTATCATCATATGCATGAAAGGGAACATGATGAACATCTTGAATAAAATGAGAAATTGAACTAGAAAAAGAAGATAATAACTCCCTTTAATCAAATGCACTTATTATCAAACAAGATACTCATGTGCCATAGTAATCAACAATGTTGTAACCAAAGTAATGTTCAACCAATGTATGCAATGAATTTATTTAAATTTCATACAAAAATCAGATCTGAAACTGAAAAATAAAAGTTATGCAAGTATAAGATATGTCGGGTTCACGAAAATGTAATGTAGTGGAAATGGAGTTTAGTAGTCTAAACATGTAAATTATGAATCAAAGTTGATACCATCAATCACATTCGATACTAACAAATTAGGCCCAACGTCAACCCCTTAGGAAACCCAAGCACATGTGGATTGATTGACTAGATAAGATAGATGAAAAAAACTAGGCTAAATAATGCAAAATTGACAATAAATAGCATAAACAGATAAATGTAGATTTGGAAATTAACTAAGATGTACAAGATGGAAAAGGGATATAGAAAGGAACTTGTGAAAAAAAATTGAGCTAAAACTAGGTTGAAACTATAGCTAGGTTCCCTAGTCCTACCAGGCATTTGGGTGCAGAATAGGAGTCAAACTGGTCTTAAGAGCTTCCAAAATTCCTTCTGGTAAACTTCTAGGTCAAAACACATAGACTATGGCATTAGGCACCCTAGTCCTACTGGACTATGGTGCTAGTTTTCAATGTCTTGCCTTATCCTATTGAACTTTGTCTCATCAGTCTTGTCTTTGTTTGTATTAGGCTCATGTATCCTTAGTATGAACTTGAAACTTATTTTTGAGCCTACAAATGTCTTGCCAATATTTGATGACACAGAGGATTATAGCAACAAGTTCTAATATTTGTACTTCACGTTCTTTTTTCTTGAAGAAAGCTCCGACATATAGAGTGAAAATACAACATTGATTTTGATTTTTTTCCTAGTGTTAGAAGAATTTTCATATTTCATGCAATCTTGCAAATAAATTTTGCGTTTTTGCATTTGGATTCTTTAGTCTACATAAGAATCTCATGTTTTAGTGTGAAGTCAGAGAAATTCTTTGAACTCAAGTACAAAGGGAGAATTTAAACTTACAATTCAAAGAAAACTCTTTGAACTGCACTAAAGTGTGTGAGAACATAGTGTAGTATGTGTTAGTTGAGATGAGAGATGGGGTGAATCATAAAAACTTAATCTTCAATATATTCAACAGATTCAACCTCGGTAGCCTTTACTGATATGCAACTAAGACTTTAAATCATTAAATACTTATAAACAAATACACTTAAACATCATAACACATATAACACCATATTTAACATGGAAACCCAAATAGGGAAAAACCACTGTGGGATTTCGGACCCACTAAGAAATATACCCTTCTAGAGTATGCGCGGTTAAAAGCAAATCTTGTTAAAGATTACAAACACATTGCTAGATGTGACCCATTTAAGGGATTTCCCTTAGACTTGTTAGAGACTTGCACTTTGTTAGAAGTGACCTTGTCAAAGGATTTGAAACACTCATTTAGAATGTTACCTTGCTAAAGGGTTTACAAATAAGATTGTTAAGTCCACTCGGTTAAAATATTTTCTGTCACTTACAAAATAAACAACAGTAAAATGTATATGCAGCTTCACATCTGAAATGCTAAAGCAGATTCTATTTGCTCAAAACAATCTTGTCATACAACTTATCTTGTCCCTTGTTGGGCTTGCTGGGCTTCTCAATCTGTTCTTCAATCAGATCTTCAAGCTTCTATGCTTGGTAAACATTACTGTATCATCATTGTGCATACATTTGCCTGCATACATTTTTCATCAACGATTCCTTATTTATAAACAATCTCTAACCGCTAAATCTCCTTGATCACATTTCCCATGATCAATCTTAGCCATCAGATCTTCAAACTTGACCAGGTTCAATGTATCCTTCGATCTAAAAAATGTTTTACCTTGCCTTGGAACTTGCATTCCTTCCTTGGAACTTGTGCCAGGTTATTGCGGTTCAATTTGTGCTATAGATTTTCCTTTTTGATTTTCCATGTCGTCAATCCTCAACATACTTCATGCGTGGCATATCAATCATTTATTCATCTCCAACTCATCAGCATCCTTTATTAAATAATGCTTTTATCCATTCAATGTGATCTATTATAACTTGGTTGTTACTCGATAAATACTGAACTTCACTCGGTAGATATTCTGCCTTCTTTAACCAATATTGATAACCTTAGGGTTTACAGACTAGGTTCTTTGCTCGGTGATATAGTACAGTATTAAACATCATATGTAGGATATCAAAATAATCAAAACAACATGATCTCATCATTGTCTAACTTGGTAATAGTTGCCCATTGAATAACTTATTATTCCCCTTCATTATTACATTCTTTTTGAGTCACTTACCAACCTCTTAATTTTCATCAAAACATACTTCTTAAGATATGGCAACATCATTCTGAGTCAGAAAATCAATTGCTTGGCATCAATGACAAAGTAATATTATTAAGATAGTAATCATCCTTCTTTAGTTATATCAATGATCTCCAATAACCTTCTCAATATCCTTATTGAAATGCCAACAATCTCCTTTTCTGTTGTAATGCCAACAATCTTCTTTTATGTTGTAATGCAAATAGTATGGGTTTTATTCTCCAAACTACACTTGTGAAATAAAAATGAGATGTAGTTCGAAGAATAAACTCTGAACTACATTCTAAGGTAGTGTAATGGTGAAAAATTAGGGTTTCCCCCAAGAAGGATCAAAACTGCTATTTTTTTCTTGGAATGAGCATTACATTCAAAATAGGGTTGAATCCAATAGATCTAGTTACAAACCAACAATGATAAGGACTAAAAATACTAATTGGATTTAAGGGATTGATTTTGTTTGCCCTCTTTTGTGAGTTGAATTGTTGAAATTATTGTAAAGTGTTGAAAATTAAGATAAAAACATGAAAACAACGAGATACAGGCAAGAGTGAGACACGCACTTAGATCTGAGAATTATAAGCAGATTCTGATCTAATCCCTGAAAAAGCTCCAAAAATGTTGGGACTGGAATGCTCATCGCTCTGGTCCTCCTAACTTTTTGCATGCAGAAAGGGGTTGATTCATCTCTGCAAATAATTCTTAGTCTAAAGATCGTAGTTCTATACCTATTTCCTGCACACATAAAGAAAGGAAAATAGGTTGGGAATAGGGGCTTGCCTAAGTCAAACCCCAATTTTGGAATTAACCATGAAATAGAAATAAAAAATAATTGAATTGTTCTAATTGAAGATTCTCCTTTTGAGACAGATGTTGAATAATGATTGAAAACAAAATGATGTACCTCTTTCTGAAGATTTATTTGTCTCCACATGGGATTAGGGTTTCATGAAGTCTTTGACAAAATAGGATGCAAATCTCCACTTCGATGCTTGAATCTTGACTTTGTTGTTGCTCGTAGGCTTGAAGGAAGACTAATTACTTGCTCAATTACTTTAATTTTTGAATGAATG